>NC_053119.1:20943049-21098049 GCF_010015445.1 Perca fluviatilis | reverse complement strand
TTATGCAATTATGCTATAATGTTTAAAACCAGAGACAACAGTTTTCAACGAAGGGCAAAGGGAAAACGACATATTTCATAGTGTTCAGCAATGGAAAGTGGAAATGGTGGTGCCTCGAGGAAAGGTGGTGAGCTTTTTTCTACTCGTGTAACTTTCACTTTAGGATTGACAAGAAACGTGGATCGGATATTTACTCCCTCTTAACTATATTCGAGATTTAACGTTAACGTTAGAGGTACTGCTGTTGTATGATTATACGAAAAAGGACGCGTAGATAAGGTGCCATGTCTCACATTACAAGAAGTCTTAGGCTTGTGAAATATCCGGAAACTTTTTTTCTTGTAGAAAAGCGAAAACGCTATTTGCTGTAATTTCGCAGTATCGCTTTTATATTATTCTCATGTTTGTATTTTTGTCCACTTCCAGGTGTTTTAGTAGCTGTCTCAGAAAGTTCTGGCGTCTTTCAAAACAATATTTTGGCTCCACTTAAAAGTGCGTACTTGTATGAGGAGTCAAAGCAGTCTTTCAGGTATACATCCGCTGTCTTGGTAAAAAATCCAGCACTGGAAGAAAAGGTCAGTCCAAATTTTAAATCCGTTCACATTTATACATTTACATAGCTGCTCAGGTTTGGTTGTCATGAACATACTTTCTTCTTTTATATCAGTATTGTGCTTTCCGAGCAAAGAGAAAAGAAGAAGGATATTCAGAGGAGGATCTGAAAGAATCCTATGGGTTTTTGCTGTTTGATGATGTCAACAAGGTAAAACGCTTGAAACACCAGCACACCTGAGGAAAGAAACAACATGCTCCAACAAATCTTCCGATCTTGCTGATATCGATATTTGTCTTTGTTTAAAGGCAAATGCACTTGGAGAAACTGGTGTGCTCACTGGAAACAGCACATGCACCACTCTTGGAGATCCCTCCAAAGGTAACTTGTGGTGATTTATTTCCTCCTCTCATACTACCATTATGTCAACCAGTAGTGAAATCACAGTGACATTCAGCAGCTCAGCCACGACCGAACAAGAGGTCACATTATGCACTGAACTCAGAGTTCAGCTTGTACACAGCAATTTCTGTAACATAGATATACTTACTGGTTACTTGGTAAAAAATATAAAGAATAACATTAATACTTTCTCATTAATTTTAAGTATTTTACCTCAAGTTATTACCTTGATGGCGATATCCAGACGACTGTCTATGTATGAATCTGGCTTGTTCAAAGTATCTGTAGTGTGCAGGAGATCAAGCTAAGGAATGGTCCATGTTGAGTTTTTGCTCCCCTACTTTTGAAAGTGAAAGCAAGTTGAATAGCTGTATAAATGTATACAAGTGAAAGTGGAAGCTTTTCTCTTCTGAAACAGAAACTATAAGTTGGTGCACAGCAGTTCAGGATATGAATTGTGTCAAAGGCAGAAAGACAATGAATTTAGCATGTAATTCAATTTAAGTTTATTTATAGTGTTAAATCATAACAGAAGTTTACAGATAGACTAGGTCTAGACCACACTATAATTTACAGAGACCCAACAACCCCAAGAGCAAGCGTTTGGTGCGACAAAGTTGAGAAAATAAAACTTCCTTTTAACAGGAAGAAACCTCGGACAGAACCTGACTCTTGGTGGGTGGCCATCAGACACTGCCATTTATTGTCTTGTTTCACTGTTCATTTAAACATGGATCTCATTTAACTGTAACATGTATTCCTGTAATGTGTTTTTCTATATTACTTCACATTTGAAATGTTTCCTCTAAAATATTTTGTCTGTTGTCCCTCCACCCACAAGGCTTTGATAAGTGAGTTATCAGGTATAAACATTGGTCAAAGTCCTTGTTTTTCTGTAGACTGTGGTATGAAACCACACCGGAGTGGTATTGCAACAGATTTCTTAAAATACACATTGATTCTTAATATTATGACTTGCTTTTTTAATTGCTGAAAGAGATATTTGGAAAGGTTATACAGTTAAGTCTCTTCACTTTGTCTGCACATTGCTACAGGGGGAGTGTAAAAGACACCAAACCTACCAAACAGGTTATTGGCTCTTTGTTTAGCCTCCTACATTCAGATAGAGACCTGAGATAATTTCCCTGAATGTCGCTCTTTGTCAAGTGTCTTATCTATCAATCTATCATAACCATTCATATTTCAATGCATTGTAATTATTTAATTATACTTTTTATATTGTAATAACATGAGGTCTAATGCCCTATTGATAATAAACTGGCTCTTACCCCACTTAAGAACATACAATATGTATTTGTAAGACATGAATAGGCCTGTACATGTGACCTTTAGTGATGAAGCGGAAACATCCACACCTTATTTTTCAGTCTGCTGATGTCATTCTCCTGTCAATTCATTTTTAAAATTCTCACCGAGATACATTAGAAGTAGTGAAGGTAACTATTAAAATCCTAGTATCTGGTGGCCATTAAGGCCCTGATGTACCGGCCGTCGGTCCAAGTTAGGCCGACAGCTGGTGTGTGCGTCCGTCACTCTAGTTTTTTGCAGTGTGTCACACACCGTCGCCACGCTTCGGCCTTCGTCTGCCTTTTTTTGGTTGGACATGTTGAATCAGTGTCGGCACAAGGAATCCATCTGATTGGCTATTTACGTAGCTTAAGTTAATTAGTAAACAAGAAGAAAAAAACGGTGAAGAAAGCAAGCAAACAAACGACTGTGAAAGCGCACAGAAGGCTCGTCTCATTTTTTTCATCTTCCATCTCATCTGATCAATCCAATACACAGAGCTGTCAAAACGGGTGAGTGAAGCAGAGGGACTGTAGGCTCTGTGCTGCCGTTGCTGATTCGGGCAAACACTTCTTAGTTGTAGGTATCATAGCAACGTTTCTATCCGCTTTCCCTTTTTGAATGACTAATAGATTACCGCCACCTGCTGTTAGGGAGAGTTATTTCCTCTCACGCAGGCACAGAACAAGGTAGTTGGCCGTCATCTGTAATCTTTACGTTGTGTTCATGTGCAATTTTTTGGCCAAGACAAAGGCGACGTGAGGCGGCGCCACAGTCAGACGTTCTTTAGGCATTCTTTCTGCTGCTGGGAGACTACACGTTCTCCTTGTGGAATGTTTGTTGATTTGCCCTGTGGAAACTAAGAATTAAGTGCTTCATTTACGAGTGAAAGCCCAGATCTAGGTAAAAGAAATTGCCTAAAGTATCTTTAGTGTTTACCCCATAAAGAAAATTATGTATTATGGCTTATTAAAAACTGGATAGAGAACATAATGTAACATTTAGAGTTCATGTTCAGCTGCAGTGGGTGTGGTGAGGTTATTCATATAGTTGTTAAACCTGTGATGTGTCCTTGACAGCTGTTACACATTCATCTTTCAAGGTGCAGCCTCGCCGCTGTAGAAGTGCCAGGTGTTGTGAAAGACACTTTAAAGTTATAAGTTAATTATTATATTGGTTTATTATGTCCTTACATCTTGATAAGTGACCCTCCCTGTATTTATTTTTAACTAGACCCATTAAGTGAAAGTTTTCTTTGTTTGCTTAGGTGTTTATGTATCAATGTACTCTGACTGTTTGGATCTCAATCGCTGGTATCATGGGAAATCTGGATACATTGCCATCATCAGGCTGACAAAGGTATTGAAAGAAAGAAATTGTGAAATATTTGTTAGGTATGTGGTCATTGTGTTTTTGTTCCTAGAAAACATTTTATGAACAACGTCTTTGTCCTTTCTTGTTACTAACAGGGTAGAGTTAAAAAGGTTTTAGAGAACTACACCCAGAACTTCACTGCACCCACTGTGGGGTTTGACTGTCATGTGTCAGAACAGTTTCCTTCAGTATCTGCCAAAACCAGCTCCTTTCTTGCCTTCGAGAGAACCCAGGTAAGAAGAGGCATGTGACTTGTGATGAAAATCATACAGAACAGCATTTCCCATTCTCCATCCTATATAGAAGTGGTTCTCAAATATTTAACAATAATGTACCTCCTTCGAATTTTCTTTTCATTCAGGTACCCCCTGACCAGCACAAAACATTTTCGGTAGAAAAAATAACCTTGCTATATAAAAAGGCACAATACAGCACTAGCTGTCAGTGTTTAAACAACAATATTGTAACTGAAAACACTTAAATGCTACATTTCCAATGTTAAGAATCACTAAATCTATTCACAAATGTTATTGTATCATTATTTTAGGAATTATGCACGACTGATATATATTTTTTATATATATTTTACGTACCCCCTGCAGTACTCAAAAGTACCCCTAGGGGTACGTGTACCCCCATCTGAAAAACGCTGCTATATTGCTAGCCTGGGTAAACCCTGACGAACTTCCGGCAAATTTGAGATTTGCTCTGCAAGTCAGTCTGGCGAAGAGCCCATTCAAACCATATGTCAATGATTCAAACCCATTTCCAATGTCCTCAAAATTGAGGCACCAATCACAACCGTTGAGGCGGGCTTTACGCGACGAGGATAGCGCAGCGACGGCGAGCAGCTTTTTGTTTACATTCAACGTGACGGCTACCGAAGCCGTGCTTCACGTGCTCGGCCATGACCGGCGACCGGCAGGTCAGTCTGACATACGCCGATTTCATGCCGGTTAATGCTACAATTAACTGACAACAAAAGTTATACGAGTTACAGTTCTCAAGGACGCACGCACACGCGGACAGAGACACAGTCTCCTTTTCCTTTCTCTCAACTTCTCCGCCGTGTGTGGCGCGTACCCGCTCGCGGTGTGAAGCGCGTGTCCGCGCTATTCTCGCACATATAGGTTACCTCGTGAATTAACCTGCAACATGTCAACTGTTTGGAAATTCTTCAGCGTGTGTGCAGAAGATAACAAGTTTGCAATATGCAACACCTGCAAGGAAAAAGTAGGGCGTGGAGGGACGACACCAAAAACCAAAATCACATTTTTTTTAGTTGGATATTGGATGTGAAAAGCGCCACCCGGATCCTTGGTCTGATTGGTTGAAGGACTATCCAATGCGCCCAGAGGCATTTGAGCGGCGTCCGTTGGTGACTCCCCTTTGGAAATGAACTGTCAATGAACCTTTCCCAGACCTACTCTCAGTTACAACTGAGAAGGGTCTGGTGTCAACCAGGCTAATATATTTCTACAAATGCATGTGAATTACACTGTTCCAACACACTATACTGATTTCATTGAAATGTTACACACATCCAGAGTTTGTGGTGGTAGTGCACTATATAGGCCATTTCCCCCGGCCTAAAAAAATCCCAGTAACATCTGGCTTTTGTTTTTGGTGGGAAAGGTTACAATCAGCCTTCATTCCCAGGACAAATAACTCTGCAGTTGTCATAGGTCTCGATTGGTTCCAGCGCCGATCGACAGTGATAGAAACATGATGCCCGGGTGGACACGCTAATTTTCTCCCTTTTTCCAGCACAATGCTACGATGCACGTTGCCTGTGGTGGTAGATGATGTTCTGTCATCTTGGCCACAAATCCGTCTCCGCCTAGCAGCGCTTGGACATCACTTCATATTAGTCGGCACCGAGTTTGATAGAGAGACTGAATAAGTAACAGATAAAGAGAAGCAACCACCGTAACATCGTCATAAGCTTCCATTTTGCTTTCTACTGTTTACCAACCCTGTTTTCCGGCGCATTCGTGATGTTGAATGTGACACACCAGAAAAAAAAAGAAAAGGCATACTCGCCTACTGGCAATGGGGAAGGACTCTATTGCCTATTTTTAACATTTATCCACACTTAAAACCCTGCAAATGCATGCTAATTTTAGTGCAACAGGGGTATATGTGTCTTTCTAATCTTTCTGTGTGTACTTCCCTATGAGCACAATATTGTTGAGTACTTTAATGCAAGAGTGCATGATAAGAAGGAAACATGGGCATGGACACCAGGCAGCTCAAGTGCGTCTTGCTTTGTCCTTGCAGTATTACATGTATGAGCTGCTAGATGATGGAAGTAATGTGACGACTCAATCTCCCAGCGCTGCCTGTCCTTTTGCCATTGTATCATTTTCATACACGGATACCAAAGCAACGATTGTAGCATCACAGGAGAAAAGGTTCTGTATTACTACAGCAACACATGTACTTTACCAAATACTATTTCATACAAATTAATAATAGTAATATCAAATTGATCATTGTTTTCATATTTCTCTTTTCAGTGAGGTGAAAAATCTCGGTAAGTAAATATTGTTGTCTAAAAGATCCATTTACTGAAAATTGATTGTTATGAATTTCCTAATTGAGTTCTCCACCACCACCAGTTTGTCATTACCTTCCTTGGAGGGGTCAGCTTCAAATAGGCACCCTGTTCTATGATGTTGGGCTGAGGTCTACAGTGGCCTTAATCCCTGCAGAACTGTAAGTTAAACTGTGCAAATAGAAAATACACACCTTTTTTAATTCTTAAATGTCTTTGATGATTAAGATTATAACCTATTTTCTGTGCTTTCTTATTTTTCCATTGTAGACCACCAGTGGTGAAAATTGGCAGAGCCATTTCCATGTCAGATCTGAGACAGCTATTGCCAAGGGCTGTCTTTGAAACCTGCTTCTCTGGTGAAGGTGTGTTTGAAATATTAGAAAAAACAGCCTTATTAACCAAGAGTTAGAAATAGTGTCTCAAGAAAATTCTTAGATTTTCTGAATATATCGTTGATGAATTTGGCTTTTTTTATGTCTTTCAGTCTTTCTAGATGGCTTATACTTTAGTCTGTATGAGTTAGTTTCTTCTGAGGCAGTAGAAACCAACTCACTCCCTCTACTTCTGCGTGAGATCAAGGAGAAAGATCTTGTGAGTTTGTGTTTATTATCAACTTTTCAGAGATTGTGGAGCTTAGGTTAGTCATTCCATAAAATGTCAAAAATAATCACAAATACCCTTCACGATTTATCAGAGCCCATAGTGGTGGTTTATTCAGTTTGGTCACAGTCAGAAACCTATAGTATTCTATTTTAACTGATATGAAATGCAGGAAACCAAGCAAACCCTTAAAGTTTTAAAATTGTAACCAGCAAATTATTGGTATTTTTTTAATCAAAGAATGACAATTAATTATTAATAAACAAACAATTATTTATTGTTGGAATTGTCAAATCATTTTCTGTCAATTGACTAATCAATTGTTTCAGCACTGGAAATTCCCAGTCAATCTAATCAGTTTCCATGATAATATTTTTGTTAGATTTTCCTTGCCGTCAACATCCAAAAACTGTATCTGACAAACTTGCTCATTTATGCACAGGCTCTCACTATCCAGCTGAATGATGGTGGTTTTCTTATCCTGTTGCACTCCTCACATTTCCTCACATATGATGGTAAGATATAAAAATGATGTTGTCGGTCTCACAACAAAACCTGCTGAATTCTATTTTTGTTTACAACCATGATATAACTTCATATCAGCCACATACAGTATCTTTTTGTTTTTACAGATACTGGTTCCAGTGCAACTGATGTCCTGCAAGGCATGTTTGTGTTTCCAGTCTCGCAGGTTATACAGACAGGTGATTACAGCATGTGTTTAACAGTGGATATTTTAATTTAAAGGTCCCATGACATGGTGCTCTTTGGATGCTTTTATATAGACCTTAGTGGTCCCCTAATACTGCCTAAAGTCCCTTTCCCAAAATTCTGACTTGGTGCAGAATTACAGCCACTAGAGCCAGTCCCACAATGAGTTTTCCTTAGGATGTGCCATTCTGTGTCTGTAGCTATTGAGGAGAAGAAAGGGGAGGGGGGGGGGCCTTGACCAACTGCCACTTTGCTCATGTGAAAGCCATGATGTCTCTCTCATGGGTGGGCCAAATTCTTTGGGCAGAGAAAGGGGAAGTAACCTTGCTCCTTATGACCTCATAAGGAGCCAGATTCCAGATTGGCCCATCTGAGCTTTCATTTTCTCAAAGGCAGAGCAGGATACCCAGGGCTCGGTTTACACCTATCGCCATTTCTAGCCACTGGGGGACCATAGGCAGGCTGGGGGAACTCATATTAATGTTAAAAAACCTCATCAAGTGAAATTTTCATGCCATGGGACCTTTTTAATATGTTGATCTATTTATAAATAGAAAAGCAGAGATTAAACAAGAACTTTTTCTTGATTTTTCACAGACACCAAATCTGGAGGGAAAAAGCCTGCCATTTCATCTGAAATACTGCATGTTCTACAGGTGCTTAATTATGCAGAAGGCGAAGTTGAGAAAACATCCATTGACCCAGGTGAAGAACTGTGTGAAGTCCTGGCACAGCATATGCAGCGTTACGCAGCCCTGATAAATCCTGGGTTGGCATTAAGTCCTGCTAGGGAACTCAGCATCTTTCCAGATCAGTATGATGTGCCGGATGCCCACAAGCACCTCTACTCATGCCCAGAGTTGACTAACAGGGCATGGCAGAGCTTCAGGTCATACTTGAGCAAACCAGTCTCTTTTCAACTGCCATTGTCCAAAGCTTCAGAAATCCTGGCACCTAGACAAGAGGAGCGAATAGAAGACCTTGATGATGATGTCTACATCTGTCTGTCATCTCCTGAGGAGGCACCAGCAAATCCTGTTAGCATGGAGTCAGAGGACCAGTTGACAGGCCAGAGATCTCCTGTAAACATTGAAACACCTGTTGACACTTTTATAACAAGTGCTGCAGTACAAGTTGACGTAACAGCTGTGCCTCAGAATGTTGTACCAGATGATTTGCATGCTGGGGATGCTACTAAATACACTGGCAAATCTGATCTGACTGTGCTGATCAAAACTGATGACATGGGGGCAAAAAATGTCCTGACTCCCTCTACATCAGATGACCTTCCTGCAGAGCTGATTGTCAGCATCACATCGGCAGAGCAAACTGTCACTGATGAGAGTTTAGATATGATCAGTACTGTGTCTGCAACAATGCATAATGACATTCAACTTTCTGGTTTTTCAACAGCCAAATTACAAATGACAGGAGTGAACTCTCTGAATGATGAGACTGTTACAACCAAAAAGGTTTTGGATTGCCCGGAGTTCACCAAACTCACGAAAACACAAAAGAGGAAACTACGTAGGGGATATTACAAAGGTCGGAAAAGGGTATCTAACGCGTGCGTTGAGACTCCAAGTTTACAAATACCAGTGGAGGATGACAACTTGAAGAGTCAGAAGGAAGACCAGGCCAAGGAATCATCAGGCCACCCACAGTTGAGTAATCCTTCTTATATTGAGCGGAGGAAAGTACAGAGGCGAAAGTGCAAATTTAGAAAACCATCATCATCTGTTGGTTTAGCAGTTGCAGAGGAGAAAAAACTAGACCCTGGACAGCAGAACTCTGAAAGCACATTTTTAATGGAACTTGAAACTTTTCCTCTGAGAAAGAAAACTGAGCGCTGGGACTTAAAGCCGGTCATCAGCGAATGTGGAAGAATCTTGGTGCCTCATGGCTCTCTAGATATTGCTGATCAGATTAAATCTTTAAAGGATAAGATTACATCTACAAAAGATGAAAAAATGTTGGTTGATGCCTCTGTTAATGACACAGTCGAAATGGAGCAGGAGTCTAGCACTGCTCCAAAGACAGCAGTGGATGAAACCGAGGCTACAACATCCAAGGATGGAGGAAACTTGAAAATTGTTGTTAGTGATAATCCTGAACACAATATTTTGAGACCTTCAGATGATGGCAATGGTTTATTGACTTTGAATCAAGAGAGTACTGAACATTCTTCAAAGACTGATTGCACAGAAACTTCTCCATCAGAAGCAGTTAAAGAAAAGCATACTAATACTCTCTCCCCAGAAAAGATTGCCACAAAAGGTGAATTATTGTTGAGTAAATTGAAATCAGTTCTTCTAAGAGGAAAGAGAAAAATGGATTTCCTTGTGTCAAAGGAGATGACTGCAGATACTGCCCAAGACACTGAGCCCCATCTCAAGAAGGGAAAAGTTGACTCAGACACTGGGATGCTGAAGAGTAATTATACAATTACAAGTGTCCAGGACACCAATGCGCATGTCAAGGAAGTTTCAAAGATGCTGTCACTTGACCCTCTTTTTGCATATGCCCTAGGCCTGACCCCTAAAGAGACACCAGATAAGATACAGAAAACTGAGGGTCAGGATACTCAACAAAGGAAAGACTCATCAGAGACACAAGAACAAACCATTTTAGACAAACAACCTCAAATCATACACAGGCCTCCATCAATCTTTCCAAGAAGGGGAAGGATTAAAATGCTCAAAAAGCATCAAGGCGTCTCTGCAGATAATGTGAAAAAGAAATGTGAGTTCTATTTCAAAATTCTGAAATATGAAAATGGTATTTTGTGCATCATAGTTAAGATATCTTCAGTATTGTGCATGATATTGAAACTGACTGACCATTTTCTTGGATTTGTCACCTTTGCAACTGTCCTCAGCTTGCTATCGCTGCACTTGGCTAAGTCTTGGCTAGTTCTTAGTTTGCTTTTGCTCTTCTCTTGCCTGTGCTGCATTTTTGCCTGTCCTATGCATCTGCACCCAAACATTTTGTCATTGGCTTAATAAACCAATCCCTTTGTTTGAAACAATGGCAAATTTTACAAGTTGGTGACAGGTCCCAAATAGTAAAACATAGGTATATTTCAAATGCTTTCAATGTGCTACTTTTTATTTTCATGCTGTTTCTCTTTTTCTCCTCTGTTTTGTCTTCACAGGGTGGTTGCATTTTCAAACCCCAGCTTGTTATGCCAGTGAAAAACTCAATTACAAAGAGTGTACTAGGGATAATTCTGTCAGGAAGACTGTTAAGGAAAAAATGAACAGTGCTTGCTCATCTACAGATGCTTTGAACTTACTTGCTGACTTGGCACTCAGTGCCAGTAATGACCAGGTTCCACCACAACCAGACCCAGCACTTGAGAGAAAACCTGAGACAAGTTTGAAGAAGTGTGACCTTACAAAAGATGTTACCACTGCTGAACAAGAGTCAGTTCTTCATGCTCTGCTTAGACAGCCTGCTGCTAGATCCATGCAGCCTCTTGAGTCTCCTTCACCAAGCCATCTTATGGGAGGTAGTGAATTGGTTGGTTTGGTATCTAAAGAACATGCTTACTCATTGCCCCCATCTTCCTCTCTACTGTTGGGTTTGCCAGGTACACCCTTCCAGGTATCCCCTTTAAGTGGTTCTACCAGACTGCTGCACCATCACCAGACAATGAATGGCGATGGAATTAAAACACTACACCCATCTGTCAGCCAGACAGACAGAAGTGAAAAGAACCACAGGACTCCAGAATACTTGGAAAAACACATGGTGTGCAGAAGAAAGTTCAGACACTCCCGTACCTTTGTTGACAAGGATGGATCTATCCAAGTCACAAAGGAATGGAAAGAAAACTATGACTTTAATCTAGACAGCAAGTTCACAAATGATTCAAAGGATAGAACTATCATCCGAGCCTTGCATGGGTATGTACATATGTGTTACTTTTTTATACAAAGAATCTTAACATAAAAGTAAAAAAGTATCTTTTAACATAATTTCAGTGCTATACTTGTTTGTATCTAGTTGAGAAATGTGGGCAATATGTGGTAACATTGACTTGTAGGTCAGATGACATAATAACCAATTATTCAGTTGAAAGAGCTAATTTTTTGTACATTTCACATATTTGACAGCCCATGGGATTTCTCCATGCAAGACACCAATGAAGAAGTGCGGCTCATCGTCCACATGTGGATTGGTCTGTTCTACAGCCGGTCCACAGACAGGTTCTTTCATGTTGACTCATACCCATGTTCAGAAGAGAGTGATTGTTTGGAAATGCCTAGTGGAATGGAATCAACACTGGCTCAATCTGAGCTCAAGGCTTATTCATTTGCTCCTTTCCCGAGTGTAACAGACGCTTCAGACCCTTTGATTTCAAAAGCTTTGGACCTCAGCAAAAAACAGGACTCTGTGTTGGACCAAGGATCTGTGGTTTTGGACTTGTCACTGAGAAACTCTAATGCAGAGATTGTCACTTCAGATCCACAAGTCAACAGAAAAGAAACTTCTGTGTCCGGTGATCTGAAAGAAGCTAGTGAAACATTGAAGACACTCAAGTCATCCATGGGGTTACAGGAGGCAAGCACAATTCAGGTTTGGTTCTAAGATTACCGTTACATTGAATACATGCATTTAATGTATTTGTAATGATTTCCAGATGGTCTTTACAATATAGAACAATTAAAGGATCATATTTGTGCGCTTGTTAAGTAGTAATAGACATACTTTCATCTGCATAATTAAGGGACTATCAGTAAAGACTTATTGTAATAGGGTGAGTTGAAAGGGACAATAGTTTTCTGGCAGAGTGCTATGGCATCTTAATGGGATCACAAGAACACTCTCTCAAAATCTCCTCAGATCTTTTATACATAGCTCCAAACAGTTGTCTCTGCATTCTGCAATGGAGACTCCATCCTCCCCTGGGATGCTAAAAAATCGGAGGCTCTGATGGACATTTAGAGTTAAATTCACTACCAGGTTTTACCACCATCTGATATAAAGACTCTGAAATGCTATTTGGCACATATACTGTATTTTCCGGACTATAAGTCGCTCCGGAGTATAAGTCGCATCAGTCAAAAAATGCGTCATGAAGAGGAAACAAACATATATAAGTCGCACCGGACTATAAGTCTCATTTATTTAGAATTTTTGTATTTTTTTTTTCTCATCTGTCAACTACACAATAGCACACAGAACAACAGGCTGAATACGGTAGGTGTCCGGTATGTTAACGTAACACATCAACAGTTATTGAACTATACAATAGCACACAGAACAACTAGCTACCAGGGCGTGGAGCATGGATGTATTAAAAGGCGTGGAGACGTAACTGCACTCGTTCCTCCAGCTCTGGCCATCTTGCTTTTTTTTCAGCCCGCGATTAGCCAATTAGCTTTCTTTGTTTTCTTCATTGCAGTAAGAGTAACCTTTTCACCAGTCCCTCACAAGTTTCTCCTTCATTTCAAACTTTCTTTCTGCTGCTTGATTACCGTTTTCGGCTGCATATTTTACTACCTGCAGTTTGTTATCTATTTTCTTTCTCAGTTGTCTTTAGGAGCAGCATTCTAGTTTTCACAAGCCTAAAGTGCCCTCTCGCGGCTGTAGACGGTAATGTTTTCACTATGAATTAACATGTAAAAACATGTTAAATTATATATATTTTGATATATAAGTCGCACCTGACTACAAGTTGCAGGACCAGCCAAAGTAGGAAAAAAAAGTGTGACTTATAGTCCGGAAAATACGGTACCTGTTATTACACCTGGTATTAAAATCCGTCCTGAATAATCTGATCACAAGTGGACAGTTTTAAGTACACCCACGACTCATTTCGGAGGTAGTCTGGGCCACATATGACCACATTCTTTTAGCAGTGTGTACAGAAATGTTTCCCGGGCCACATTAAGGACGGTGTACTCAACTATGAACAGTACTACCTACTCATTTTAGAGTAAATTGTGCTTTTTGGATGTTGTCATACTGTCTGTGATGTGTCGGTGTTTTTGTTTCGGTGCTGCCTGCTCTTAAATATCCCCGGATTTCTGGAGCTCTGTGCCCTGTGGTTGCCTGTAAAAGGCTACCGGTATACAATAACCTAGCCAAAAACAGGCAGCATCCTGGATAACTCCAGACAGGGAGAGTCCAGCTTCTATCCAGGAGCACAGAAATGAGGCCAACTACGTATAGTTGGTGCCATTCTGCCTCCTGTACAAGTCTCAGCTCCTCCACCAAAGGTGACTATCCACCTACTGATTTGTAGTTTCAGTGGCTAGTGTTCAACTAGACTAGGGCTGCCCAACTAACCATGTACCAGGCCCATTATTCCTTTTTCTTGAGGGTGGTGATCCCAGAACAGAAAAGGCCATGCCTCTGTGTTTGAGCTCAGACTGGCAAAGCTGTATAGCTTATATGTGATCCTGTGTAGACTACCCTCCAAGTCTTTGCTACAAGAGGGAGCCCCATATTCCAGATAAGTTGGCTAAGTCCTGTTATGGCCTTCTCATAAGGGTGTTCAAATCACTCCTTTTCTGACCATGGACCAATTTTCAATGGGAGACCCTACCAAGAACTATTGTCCCAGACAACCCAACTCCCATGCAGTCTAATGTAAGTACATCCCAGCTTCCTGACGATGCCTCCTATGCGCCTAATGGTTTGCACTACATAAGCCATATACCAGAAGAACTATTGCTGTTTGTGTGCTTATTTTCAAGAGCCCTGTGCAGTGTCAGTCATGTACATACTTGTGCCGCACTCTGGTAATGTGCACATTCCACAGATGGACTGCACATACCATGCTTCTGATGTACTGCATGATGGCTACAGAGATTTAATCAAATGAAAGGGAATGGAATCATACATCTTATTTATTGTATTAGGACTGATGGGCATAAAGTAGACAGAAAAGCAGGCAAATGTAATGCCAAAATGGGTACTTTGTTTATGACTGCACCTGCATCAGCCAGCAACTATTTGACCTCATTTTACTTCTGTTAATGACAGCTAGCTTTATTATTGTGATTTACAGTATTCATTGTTTTAATTTCTGGTGCATTAATAGCATAGTGACCTTGAAAGGTCATAGCAAAACAGTAGTCATGGTTTTCACACAAAATATATGTAATTATTCTGTTTTCTTTTTCTTTTTTCAGTGTCACAAAAAAAAAGTACACTACACAGAGATAAATGATGCCGGAAGCACCCATGAAAGTAAGACGAAAATAGCTGGGAGCCTGGAGAACACCGGAGTACCATCTTGTAAAGATGACCGAACATTCATTCTTGTTCAAGACGAGATGAAAAGTATATCTATTCAGTCAGAAAATAATCCAGCTGCTTCAGGAATTGGCCATGTGTTAGACGGATGCAACAATGAGAAGACTGATATGAAAGATGGCCTTGAAAATAAGATGAAAAAAGCTGGGAGGCTGGAGCACACTGATGTACCATCTTGTAAAGGTGACGAAACATTCATTGTTGTACAAAAAGAGATGGAAAGCGTATCTGTTCAGCCAGAAAATAATCTGACTGCTTCAGGAATTGGCCATGTGTTACATGGATGCAACAGTGAGGAGACAAATGTGAAACATAGCATTGAAAATAATAGGAAAAAAGTTGGGAGCCTGGAGCACACTGATGTACCATCTTGTAAAGGTGATGAAACATTCATTTTTGTACAAAAAGAGATGGAAAGCGCATCTGTTCAGCCTGAAAATAATCTGACTGCTTCAGGAATTGGCCATGTGTTACATGGATGCAACAATGAGAAGATGGATATGAAAGATGGCATTGGAAACAAGAGAAAAAAAGCTGGGAGCCTGGAGCACACTGATGTACCATCCTGTAAAGGTGATGGAACATTCATTGTACAAAAAGAGATGGAAAGTGTATCTGTTCGACCAGAAAATCAGATTGCTTCAGGCCATGTGTTACATGGATGCGACAATGAGAAGACCGATATGAAAGATGGCATTAAAAATTCAGAAGCTACAGCAATGAGTTTAGTTCAAAAACATGGAAAGGATTCATCAAAATCTGTGACAGTTGTAGAGGTAGACTCCAACAAAGAAGCAGGCAATGTGGTTCTTACAGTTAAGCATGATGCAATTGAATCCAAAGATGGGGAAAACTTGGAAGTGAAAGAAAATCCATACCAACAAGGAAATGTAGAACCTTCTCCAAAAGTGATTCTTACAGATGATGAGTCAACAAACAAAGAGTCAGGTATAGTCTGCAATGGATATCTTTTGGAAAATGAGAAGCAGTTATCTGGAGAGGAACCTGTATCAGTCTCACCAGGCAAGGCTGAAAATGTTAAAGATGTGGATTGTTGTACAGTCTACAAAGGTAAAGTGATTGAAGATGAAGATCCCTTTGGAAAAGAAAATGGATTTGATGAGAAAGACCGTTGTGTTTCACCTGTGGAAGCTAATAGTGAATTGAGTGATCATCCACAACCTATAAATTGTGATGGCCCAGATTCAGTAAAGAATTACATTACAGAGTGTAATCAGAAACCACCATTTGATGAGCAACCACCTAAACACAACGAAGAAGATGCCTGCCATGATTTGCACTTGAGAAAGCTGTGTGCAAATGGCAGTGTGTTGACAGATGAAAATGCCATTTCAGAAAAATTTCCTCCCGCTTCATCAGAAATGGAGCCTATTTCTAATGAACCTGCAGTTGAGGGAAATTCAAAAAATTATATTTGTTTGGCAGATAAGGCACATTATCAGAAGGCAGCAATACCCATGTCTGATGAGAACAACTGTTCGTTAGAGGTTTCTAACGCAAATGGGTCTATTCCCCAGACAAATGAGAGTGTTGAAACAGAATGCCAAAACAAAGTAATGGCAAACTTCAATCTAATCGGTGTTGATCATGAAGATGGGGATACCCAATCAATTGAGGGAGATCAAAAAATTGTAAACACAACTGAAAAAGAACAATTTTATCATCAGGCTCATTCACCTCAGTGTGAAGCTGAAGCTGCATTGACTAAAGAAACAGACCTCAAACAGATCGAAAAAACGAATGAGGGATTGGAAAAGATCAATATTGTGAGTTTAATTCCATTTATTGGAATAGACTCCTCCAGAGAGGATACAGTACAACAACCCGACACACACTCACAAGGCAAGGTTGAAGAAGTTGACCAGGAAGAAATACCATTTATCAGTAAAACTACCTACCCTGAAACTGTCCAACCCACAGGGTTATGCAGTACATCTGAAATGTACAGTAAAAAGCCAGAACGGTCTGCTGTCAAAATATCACTTTCACTTCTTGATGTAAGTGAAACATCTGACGACCGGTGCCCTACCCCAACGATGGACGAGAAACCATTTCAGTACTTAACTTGCTCTGGACCTAGTACTACTAGTGCTTCTGCTTTTAGTGGTAGTGAAACCTCCAAAAACATGACTCAGAAATGTCTTAATAAAGGATCAACATCCAGAAAGGATGAGGTGCCTCACAAGTCTACATTTAACAGTGATGCCACCACTCATCATGAGCTTGAACTAAGAACTCATAGAGTTCTTCAAAGTATAGACAAGTTCCGCCACCAAACCAGCCACACTAAAACATCCAGCCAGATTGAAACCGCTGAGAAACACATTCTTGATCAAACTCCTAACCCCAAAAGCAAGTACATCCCCACTTGCTTCACCACAAGCCACATTTCATCTGACTTTAAGGACAAGAAAATGCAATGCAATACAACACCAGCAGTGATGTCAGCCTCTACCTCACCAGAACTGCACACAGAATCAACAAGTAACTTTCTCATATCACCTTTCAAAAGTAAATTAGAGGAAGTACTCGGTGTAAAGTTGCAGCTAAATAAAACTAACTCCCCAGTTCAACAACACTATTTTGAAAGAATAGATAAATTACAGGAAAAATCCGTAGGGCAAGATTGTCATCCCTACAGATCTATTCCCTGTACTGAGAGTTTGCAAGCCATTAAACCAAATATTGACCAAGGTAGACATAAAACAACCTCACAGAGCAATTTAAGTCATGAATTACGTTCATACAGTCAGCGTCCTGTCATGGCAGTGAAACCATCCAAGACTGATGAATGTCAAGCAGATTGCATCTCTAAAGACAAACAAATTGAAAATGCTGTAATGTCCCATTTTTCTGTCAATAAACCGACAGAAACCCCCGTAGTCACATACACCATACCTACCACCATGTTCTTGGAGAAAAAGACAGAAAGTCTCAAGGAAAACTCTGAGGGACTAAATGATGATAAGCAAGATGCCAGTGAGCTTTCTTCAAAGAGCAGTTGGTTATCCAATGTAAGTGACAGTAAATCTAACTCAGATACAGTTAAATTTGTGCTTCAAGATCCTTTAAAGCCGCACCAAGGAAGGGACATTTCAAAATTAAACTATATTCCTTTATCTTCTTTCCCTGCACAGTCTTTTGAATCTGCAAAAAAATTCTCTAAACTTGTTGATGGAAACCAAGGTTTCATTACATATAGTTCAGTTGAGAAAGTTGGGCAAACAACTAAAGAGAGTATTGAGATTGATCAAAAAGACTGCTCAGATGCATCAACTTCACATGCGGTTTACAAAGATGGTGGCATAATAGATGACAGTCTCTTCCTGGGACCTCAAAGCTCACTCATGTGTACGGTCTATAACACCAGCAGGAAGAAATCCTATTCTTTTCTGGAGCAGGTTTCTCAGAGGTGCCTACAAGACGACCCCACTGAGGCATCAATTGAGCAGGAGTGCCTTATCTTCTCAGAACAAATGAAACAGCTTTTGAAAAGGAGTAAGAGGGGACCCGTCCGCCAACAGGGCACACATGACGAACTGAATTTGTCTTGCGCCAGTCCTGTGACTGTGCACTTTTGCAGTCTAGAAGAGCAGGAGGATTCAGTGGATCAGTTGACTGCACATTTAGATGCACCGTCACTTGTTGGACAAAGAATTAAGGTAAACATGTCTGACAGGAAAAAGACTACAGATGAAGACCAGACTCATCCTCCAAATGTATCTCGGGGAACAGGGAACCCCATGGAACATGCTGGAGTTTCTGCTGTGACTTCAGAGTGTGTCAGGCTGTACGAGGCAATGATGAATGATGTTTGTGCTGTCAAAAAGGTCCCATCTAGACCACAAAAACACTTCAGAATTCATAGAAGTTACTCAAAGGCTGAACCAAGTAACCATTTTGACTTTTGTGATCAAATGAAGAGAGAGATGGATGAGAGTTTCCGCAGTAATCTGAATTCAGTTGTGAAGAAATCCTGTAAAACAAAGTACAGATTCTACGTACTATTGACGTCAGATGATGCCTTCTTTGAGGAAACCAAGGTAAGACAAGTTTTCAACAAACTTCTAATGCAGTATTTAAATATATACTATTTCTTTCAAAGATATACTATTTAAAGCTTGCATTCCTGAACTAACTAAAGTGATAAGCCACCCAAAATGCATTGTATAACAATGTCACACTCATCCCCTGTACAGAAGACACCGGTACAAATTTATTGTCTCCTCAATCAACATGGCATCATGACTTTGCGTAAACATACACGCCATTTTCCTAAATACAAATGGCGGGTTATCTGTACGCATTTTGAGCTTTCCACGTGTATGTCTACGCTGTATACAGCAGATGTAAACATACACACCACGCGGGGTCACCACGTGGCATCTTATCGCAAGAACGTGCCGTACTATTGCGAGAACAATGTCACGCGTGTTTTAAAAAAAAAAAAAAAAAAAAAGGTAGGGTTTAGGAAAAGAACATTGGGAAAGGCTTTAGTAACACAAAAAACGACAACAACATCACACGCTTAGGAAAACAAACGGTTGGGTTTAGGAAAGAAACATTGGGGAAGGCTAAAAAAAATTAAAATAACTGTTAACAAACGCCACACGCGATCCTGGCTCTACTGGGTAAAAGTCCTGTGTTTTACCAATCCGCCACCCAAACCAACCTCCCTCCACGGATTTACGTCCTTTCATACTAATCTAGGGGTTAAAATTGACCCTAATCTTAAAATGGACAGACAGATTAGGTCAGTGGTTAAAACAAGTTTTTTTCATTTGAGGTAGCCTAATTGGCCAAAATAAAGCCATTCCTTTCTAGGCAGCACTTTGAGACAGTAATCCACGCCTTTGTCACCACTCGGCTGGATTACTGTAATGCACTGTACGTGGGGGTCAGTGGCTCCTCTATTGCTCGTCTCCAGTTGGTGCAAAACGCTGCTGCCCGTCTTTTAACTGGAACACGTAAATACGAGCACATTTCCCCCATTTTATCGTCACTGCATTGGCTGCCTATATATCAAAGGATCCATTTTAAGATTCTTTTATTTGCTTTTAAATGACAAAATGGCCTTGCCCCTCCTTACATCTCTGAGCTGCTACACCCCTATAGACCCACCCGTTCTCTCACGTCAGCCGATCAACTGCTCCTAATTGTGTCTAAAACAAAGCGCAAGCTAAAAGGGGACCGTGCTTTTTCGGTAGCAGCTCCTAAATTGTGGAACGATTTACCTCTCCACATTAGACAGGCATCTTCACTGTCTATTTTTAAGTCTCTTCTTAAAACCCACCTTTATTCTTTGGCCTTTGAAAACTGAAATTGACAATTCACGTTTGGTTATATTGATCGTATTGGTTCATTGTATGGTTTGTTATTGTTTTTATTTGTATTATATGGGTTGTGTGAGTTTTGTATTTAGGGCTTTTATGTATCCATTTATTGTTTTACTGTACAGCACTTTGTGTCCTCTTTGGATTCTAAAGTGCTCTATAAATACATTTTTGATTGATTGATACTACTCGCTACGGCGAAAATTCACACGTAATGAAGGTCAATGGCGGCCAAACGGCGTTAATAAACACGCTAAAAAGCGATTATGCGTCTTGATAACGCACAAAAACGGCATACGAATTGGCGTGTCATACACCACTTTATGAGATCAGTCTGCCTCAATCGAGATCAGAGGTTGTGGTCAGCTTGTATTTTAAGTTATTGTCACAGCCTACCTGTCGGCTCCGCTCCATCAGCTGACCAGCTCTCCCAGTGGTCCAACGTTGATCAGCCTTGGTGCTCCGTTGACAGTTTCATTTGTAGACATTTAAGACGCGGACAATAACCTTAACACACTTGATGGGGGCGAAGGATTCTTTTGTCACGACATTCAGACACACGGCTTTTATCCTCCGACTGTCCCTCTCTTATCTTTTTCTTATTCATGCAAACTTCTACTTCTGCAGAATAATTCTCTGCTGTCCATCTGTATAATCAGTATGTCTCCACAGTCAAAATATAGCTAAATATACTGCTTCTTACTCAGTCCTCAAACACTATTTCATAACTACTGTATACTGTACTACACTTACAAATTTACTGTCACATATTTAGTAAAGATAAAGACAAATGAAAAAAACATTAGATATGGTGGTAATTTGAGCTTGAGTGATTAGTCAGACCAGCCAGGAAACAACATGTAGTGTCTCAGCCACATTCTTTCACTGTGGCCTGCCACGCCTGATCTTTCAGCGTCTTTTCCTTTATTCCTGGAAAGGGCAGCATGACCTCTGATCACAGCTAGGACTGGGCAATATGGCCAACGTCTTCTATCTCGCTATAGGTCATTTCATATCTCGATAACGTTATTTATCACAATATAGCATGTTTTCTGCTAATTCAATAAATATATAGTCTACATGAAATAACCCCATTTTGTATACTTGTGTGGGGTTGACAATCAGCTCATGAGACAAAATATGACTGGAAATATTCAATCAAAAGTCACAAAATGAAAAACAAGCACTGTGAAAGGTTTTGCCACAAACTCAAATGACTGACTTCTCTCCTGTATAACTAACCTCTTTAGACCTAATAACTGCGGTGTGAGCTTCTAACTTCTAATTGAAGCTTTGTGTGACCTTGTAACTGAATTACTGTAGTTTCCTCAATAAAAATAAAAAATGAATAGCTAAGTTTTTTTTTTAGTCTTGACCCTGCTCAGCCTAAGACATGGTCAGTTTTATTTTCAGGAATATGAGCATGTCTACGTTTTCTGGCAGTAGTTGAGACCTTTGGCCAGTAACTATGTCTCCTGCAGTTAAAAAAGACAGTTGAATAACCATCAAACACTCTTTGTGGAGACAGATGCTCTTTCCTTCTCCTCTGCATTTCATTCATTGTAGCAGCACAGCTACTCTGATATCGATTTATGACCATTTTAAGATGAGGGGAGAACATTTCTCTTTGTTTAATATCATTAAAAGTAGAGTCTGGCGAACATACAAGTGGTCTTAAATGCTTGGCTACTCTGATACCTATAGGTGCAACCTCTAAAACGGTCCATGTGGAAACACGTATATCACAAACAATTCCTATTGTTACATGATTGATTAAACTGCGCTTATAGTTAGATAAAGTTGTGGAAAATAAATACTCTGAACCATCAATCAGCTGTTTCTGAACAGGCACGCGCTCCAAACGGCCATTGCCCTAGTATCAAAGAAATGCTGAATTCAAGGATGTCATACAACCCTTTAATAACCTTTGTACATATTTGCA
Source organism: Perca fluviatilis (assembly GCF_010015445.1). Classification (NCBI taxonomy): domain Eukaryota; kingdom Metazoa; phylum Chordata; class Actinopteri; order Perciformes; family Percidae; genus Perca; species Perca fluviatilis. The sequence goes on along the minus strand of NC_053119.1, from coordinate 21,075,976 downwards.
GTCACAAAATATATGAAAGCAAGTGAAGACAGGTGATTCATTTGAAGTCTAAAGCAGTGTAAGACTGAAAAAATGGCTTTATAAATGTGGGTAATTTCTCTGTGATTTTCAAAAGGCACAGTTAGAGGCAGAAGGCCACACTGCTGTACAGCCATCCGAGTTCTTCCTTGGTGAGGATAGTTCTTCATCTCTACTCATCATCCTCAGGAATGAAGACATTGCAGAGCACATTTGTGAGGTAATTGATCAGCTGATAAAAAAGATCCTGAGAGGACTTTTGCAATAGGTAATCATTAATTAATTACTGTTTTCTGCTATCTAAGGTCCCACATTTGCTCGAGCTGAAGAAGTCCCCAGGTGCGCAGTTTGCTGGAATTGACGAACCAGATGATGTCGTGAATCTCACCCATCAGGAGCTCTTCACGAGGGGTGGCTTTGTAATGTTCGACAGAGCTGCACTGGAGTCCCTCAGTTTTTGTATGTGCACTTTTAACTAAATATTAGCTTTTTGTTGTTTGAGATCTTGTCCTGTGAGCAGCCAGTTTAACTTATGATATCAACTTGTATGAATTTTAAGGCAAAATGAAAAAAATGTCAGAAATCTTGCAAGAGCGAGGCAGAACGGGGAAGTGGAAATGGATGTTGCACTACAGAGATAGCCGTCGACTGAAAGAAAATGCGAGGTAGGGGTCAACTTTGGAAGAAAAAAAACTTGTTTCTCACTTCCTACTTTTACAGGTGTTCTAATGTCTTGTCATGTCTAAAGTTTATTTTTGCTAACTGACCTCCTGGCATTAACCACATTGTGTTTCCATATATCCTCTTTTATATTTAAATTTAGATCTCTTTCACAGATTTTGAATTACCGTAAAGAGTGTTTGCCATCATTTTATGCTAATTGTGCACTTATATGAAAGCCTTTCTGTTTAAAGTGTTGCTTGTCTGAACACTATCTCCTCTCATATTCAGGTTGAGTGCAGAGGCAAAAGAGAAGACGCACTTCCTAAACTGGTGCCAAGAAGCTGGAATATTGGAGGTCTTGCCTTATCATGAGTGTGACCTCATGTCAAGAGAGCAGCCTGACTATCTCACGTGTTTGGTCCGTTTGCAGGTCCAGAATATATCAGCCCGTTACCCTGTCTTTATAACCGGTGAGACACTAATGAACAAATACATTAACTGTACCTTAACATTTAATGAGTCTCATGATATTGTGGTATTATTTTGAAGGTGTCGTTTGCAAGATTTTATAAACTTCTCTAATACATAATTAAAAGCAATTGCTCTCACTGCTTTAGTGCCTCAAATCGACAATGTTAATTGGACATCAAAAAGAGCCCCAAAAGTTACATAGTACTCGCTGAGTTTCTGGGTTAGTCTCACCTTGCCAGACCTTCCTCCACAGCGCTGCGAAGGAGGGTCTGGCTAGTCTACACAGCTTTATTGGCATGTCTTTAAACCAGTAACAATCGTCATGGGTGGCGCTAAGCGCCGCACAGAGCTCCGGTGCCGCTGCAAAATAACCTTGAGAAGGAACTTGTTATGGTAGAACGTGTACGTTCAAAAGTTGTTTTAGTCGTGCAACAGAAAACTCAGATTCGACAGATTGTCTAGCTAGCTGTCTGGATTTACCCTGCAGAGATCTGAGGAACAGTTAACCATAGTCCTCATAAATCGACTGGAGTTTAAAATTCCAACACAAAGAAAGCGTTGGGTAATTGGAAATCCGGCCAAAAAGAAGGACATACGGCAGAACTTCCCGGCGGCAACGGGGTAATCCCGGAAGTGGAACATTGTGGAAATAGAATACGTCTGGGTTAACCTATAAAGGTTTTATAAGCAGAAGAAGCTAATTCCTCACATACAATCGTCCATTACAATGTAGTAAAATCCAATCATTCCAAAAAAAAAAAAAAAAAAAAAGAAAAAGGAGAAAAGAGGCAAAGAAAAGGGGAAAAAAAAAAAAAAAAACCCTGGGGGAAAAGGGGGGGGGGGGGGGGGGGGGGGGAAGGGGGAAAAAAAAGGGGGGGGGGGGGGGGGGGGGAGGGGGGGAGAAAAAGGGGGGGGGGGGGGGGGGGGAAAAAAAAAAAAAAAAAAAAAAAAAACAAAACACACCATTCCCCAAAAAAAAAAGGGGGGGGGAAAAAAAAAAAAAAGGGGGGAAAATTGGGGTTCTGTGTCTAGTTATTGTACATTGCAAAAAGGAATGACATGTTTTTCTTCTGTATTCTAACAGATACAACAACAGACAGCGCATTTGGAAAGAATGGAATTTTAACAATGACTTTTGACTCTTTCCTGATGTATTCTCCAAGCAAACCAATTACAGCCTGACTTGGAAAATGTCAGATGGACAAACTTAGAACAAAACAATGAAAAACTCACTGGATGTAAGGAGAACCCAGTAATTTACCATTTTTATGGTGATTTAAAACCTACTACATTTAATATTTTTCTTGTCTTGTCAGTAAAGCTCTTTTGCATCAAGCAATAATTATTCATTTATGGTCATTGATGGGATGTTTTTTTTTCCATTTGTCAACTAAGTTATCATTAAGTTAATGGATAGAGTGACAGTGCCAATATACAGACTGTATATACTGCATTTTGTATTATATTTTGTATTGTAAATTGTTTTTACAGTGTATTGTTTTATTTACAGTCCTGAGTTTATACATTTGCAGCACAATCATTAGTGTTTGTTTTTAGATAAAAATCGACAGAATTGCAACAAAATTTAATTAGGATGTTTTCTGTTTTATATATTAAAGTATGCTACTGCACACTGTTAAGGTTGCGTACAGTGATTCTTAAGTATTGGGTGTTAAATAGTTTTAACATAATTACTAAGCACTTAATATTTCATGACATGTACAAAGCAATTTGACTAAGAATAAAGAGGTTTCATTAATTGTTTTGCCTTAAAAAGTCATTCATAGGGGCTATCCTCAATTTTTGCTCATGGAAAAGCAAAAAAGAGCGAGTTGAGTTAAGTAGAGCCATACCATGCAGTTGAAATGTGCCATGTGTTTTCACTCTGACCATCCTTACAGAAATAAGGCCCACAGCTGTTTACAATGGAAGGATGAAATGGCCTCCATCTTGCTGTACAGGGAATAGACTTAAATGAGCAAATTAACTATTTAGTCTACTGTGGGGAAAAATTATTTGTTTGTAGGTAAAGTGACGCATAAAACATAAAATGGGAAATTATAACAACTTTAACCAGGAGAGGGCCTCACTGAGAATAAAAAATCTCTTTGAGAGGAGAGTCCTGGACAGGACAGCAGCAGCACATCGTACAGAGGTTGCAAAACATTAGGTCAGACTTTATAGAATTACATAATTCGTAGATATGATCATAAGGATAATGTAAAACTGATAAAATAACAGTACACATACTGTAACGGAATATAAAAAAATATGCATTGGCTTAAAATAAATAATAAATTAAAAAACACTGATGATCATTATTTATCCTAAAACTGCAACCAAATAAAATTGTTTAAAAAGACTGACACACAAAATAAAAATTATTATTTAAGATGTGATTTAAACCAAATGAGAAAGAGTTCCTTTATTTGGTAATAAGTTTAGGTCATATTTCCCCTCTCCAATTAAAACTTCAGGTTGGGGAGGTGAATAGGAGCAGTTCTGCAAATTTGTTTGAAAAAGGGACATGAGTTATCTTGTAAATAAAATTAAATAAAAACGAGCATGCTTGAAAACACTATAAGATAGGACCTAGAATGAATGGAAATAAGGGAACAGATGAAGGATTACAACCCCAACAAAACATTTCTGAGGAACGTTTTAGGCCTACAGAAAATATCAGATGATTCAAAAGACTTTCAGAAATATTTTACATAGTTTACTTATTGAATTCCTATTTTTGTCCACCTCTACACAACTTCTACAAGCAACCCTAGTTGAGACTTTTGAGATATTTAGTTTGTTGCAGTAGGATTTTGCCACTGTAGCTAAAATTGGCTGGATTTTAATCCAGATCAAACCGCTCACTGCAGGCAGGCTAACTATTAATCTAACAACAGTTTAGTCAATCTGCGACGGCGACCATTAGACACTATAAATCAGATCAAATCAAATTTAAGCAGCCCAATAATTTTCCAAATCCCTGCCTGCTTTACCATATATTTGAAAACACAACAGGAAATTAAACGGGACCTGCGACGAACGGGACCCACTCTCTTGCCGATTTTAATCAAAGATTTAATAAAAAATATAGGTCGTACGTTAAAATTACAAAACATCCTTGAATAGCTAGAAGCTGAACTAAACTGTTGCCGTCGCATCAATATTAGTCTATCTATGCATCAAAGTAAATCAATCTGAATCAGAAATCGTTGAGTCTTATCTCCAACTTCAGTGTGACACAGCGGATATGTGAAGCGAAAACCGAAACTAGCTAGCTAATGGTCGGTTTTTTTTGTACGTTACGAACACTCGTTCAGGGCCAGTCCTCTACAGCCATGACTACAGTGGACACTTTACCGGTCCAACAGATCAACTACCGCAGTTTGCGCTACACATTCGCTACATTTGAATTAACGTTACTACTTGGTAGGGAGTGCCTGCGCATCTTCAGACGTTGACGAACCGCTCGAACACAGCAGAGCCGTGTAGGCAGACGCTGATTTGTGCGCATGTGCGACGAGGATGGGTCTATCGATGGAATCAAGATGGCGACTCTGGCGAAAGCGCCAATATATTTACTGAAGTAGATGTCCCAAATTAACCGCGTTAGCGGGTTTTCTCAAGCCCCTAAGGGGTTCCGTGAAACATGAAGACTGGGAGTATGTTTTGGAAGAGGAACTGACCGGGATTAATACCGTAACAAAGTCAGCGAGATGTGCGAGAGCTATGCCCGCTCGCTGCTGCGTGTTTCGGTGGCGCAGATCTGCCAGGCTCTGGGCTGGGATGCGGTTCAGCTCACTGCGTGCGATCAGCTGTCCGATGTGCTGCATCGATATATCCAGCAGTTGGCCAGGGTCTGCCATCGGTACTCTGAGCTCTGTAAGTGCTTCGTTTGTTACCCTGATTACTTTTTCAACCCATAAAGCTGAAGTAGTCGATCACGTTGTTGTTGACTAGGTATGTAGCTGGCGCCCCCTAGCAAAGGTTGATGTGTCAAAAAGTATAGTAGCTACATAGCTAAGTAACGTTAGCTTCCATGTTTTTGTGGCTATGATCATGATGCCTTCCAGCTGTGGTCGCCACATTATGTTAGTCGCCGTCACATTAGTTACCGAAGTACTCGTGTCTGTAAAAAAAAAAAGATTTACTCTAGCAGCCTAGGACCTGTTGAGCATTACTTTTTGCTTCAGGTTGAATGTCAACATCAGTCAGGGCACCTCCTTGTATGTGCCTCACAATCTCTAGTATGTAGTCCAACTTCTGTCCCAGGCTATTATCAACCTTAACAGGGTAGTTTAGTGAACAAGAGACATGCAGAGGGTCTGCGCTGAGATTTAATGGCATGTTGTGATGCTGCATTTCAGATGGAAGAACAGATCCAGTCCTGGATGATGTCAGCCAGGCTTTCAGACTGCTGGGGGTGAGTCTGAGTGAACTGGAGGATTACGTCCACAACCTAGAGCCTGTGCCCTTCGCCCAACAAACGCCGCTCTTTCCTGTCAGCAAAAACAACGTCCTGCAGTTTCCCCAGCCTGGAGCCCGAGATGCAGAGGAAAGGAAGGATTACATTCCAGATCACATGCCACCCCTGGTCTCCTTACAAGAAGGTCAGTACATATAATCACTATATGCACATCTCAGAGTGTGTGTGGATTATTGTTTTCCACAGGTTGAGTGTAGGGTCTATTTTTTTGTAGACAACATGTCTTCAATTAATCCACAGTTTATAGATAATACATAATACTAATATACACTCATGTTCCAGTTTTGGGTACATCTAACTAAAATGGCAATTTAGCCTATGTTCATAATGGTTTTAGTGATCTATATATATATTTTCCAATATTTTATCCACTTCATTTCAAGTAATGAGGGGAGACTTAATACTAAAAACACCTCTCAGCATGACAATAAAATTCCGTAGCACCACAAACTACATCCTTTTAAAATGATCATAAAGTTGAATTATCCCTCTATACAGTTTCAACAAAAGCTGAACATTATAATCTAACTAAAGGTAGGACATTAATTGAAAACATTGCTCAACAGTTTTTTCATTCATTCAATTGTTTGTTTTTTGTCCCTTTCCTCTCTAGAAGAGGAGGAGGAAGAAGTCCTTGCTGACATGGGCACCTCAGCCGAAGCTATGCAGGTGGCACTGGAAGAGGATGAGGAGGAAATGGACGAAGATGAGACGGTCAACGATGAGAACCATCCACTGAAGAGGCACCTGGACAGTCCTGATGCCGCTATGGGCATGATGCCTACCTCCAAGAGACCACGCATGTACCCTGGCCTCAGCCCAGAATGGGGGGTTGAACCCAGGGAGCCCCTTACCTCTCTCAACCCTCAACGTGTTCCTCCAGGTATGCTGCCCTCTCATGATAGCCTTGACCCCCTGTCACCTGAAACACCTTCTGGAGCCCTGCCTTCCTTCAGACCTCAGCCGGTAGTACCAAAACACTCTGATCAAAAGGGCCTCAACACTCCAGGAAGAAAGCCTAAGGTCTCATCCCCTGGCAGACAACGGACTAAGTCCCCTAAAGGGGTTATTCCTGTTCCGGTGGGTGGTAGTCCCATCCATTCTCCAAAACCGTCTAAGGAAAAGAAGAAATCCCCAGGGAGGACGAAGAGTCCTAAAAGCCCCAAGAGCCCAAAGGTGGGTTCAGCCAAAGCATCCCAACCGCAGAGCAAGACCGATCTTGTGCATAAGCTACCGCTGTCTGCGCTGAGTGAGCGGATGGGCAAAGAGAACATCCATATGCGTCAAAATATAGAGGACCGGGAGTTAGCTGAGGGCCCTTTCAAGAAACTAGAGCCTGATAATGCAGCCATCGATGACTCCATTGATGCTGTGATTGCCAGAGCTTGTGCTGAGCGGGAGCCTGATCCTTTTGCTTTCTCTTCGGGTTCTGATTCAGATAGCAATGGATTCTCCAGCCCCAGGAGGCTGACCATAATGGAACCGTCTACACCTAAACTCTTGATTGGGGGAAGCATCTCTGTAAAAGACACATCAACACCACTTCACCTACAGGCACACACAGGCCTAGGAAATTGGACTATGGATGATTCCATCAATGAGGTGATCCGAAAGGTCAACCAGGGGGGTCCGTCCGCTCCCCCACCGAACCAAGGAGACTGTGTCTCATCAGGATCGGCCTCCCCACCTACTCCTGAACCTTTACTCAAGGTGTTTGAGGAGAAGAACAAGATTGTGTCATCAGTAGATGTCAAGAAAAAGCTGAAGAAGGAGCTCAAAACTAAAATGAAGAAGAAGGAGAAAGACAAGCCGAAAGACAAAGACCGAGAAAAGGATAAGGGCAAGCTGAAAGAGAAGAACAAGGATAAGAACAGGGATAAAAACAAGGACTTTTCCAAGGATGGCAAGATGCCCTGGAAAGAGTTTGGAGTGAAGGATGATGAGCACTTCCTTCAGCGAGACTTTACTCTGCCTGAGGGCTCCATCAAGATAAAAACCAGAGATGGAGATGGACCTAAGAAGGAGAAGGAGAAACACAAAGACAAAAAGAAGGATAAAGAAAAAAGTAAAAAGGACAAAGATAAGAGGGACAAGGGTAAAGACAGGAGCAAGGACGACAGGCAGAAGCAATCTGCGTTAGCCCCCTTTGCTCTGGGTGAAATCCCACAACTGTTCAGCCCCTCTGCCTGCCTGCGCATCCCCTCCATGCTTCCTCCTTTGGCCCCGATCCTCCAGGATAAGGACATAAAGAGCAAGGAGAAGGACAAGAAGAAAGACAAGAAGGAGAAAAAGAAAAAGAAGGACAAGGAGAAGGATAAGGATAAGGAGCGAGAGAAGGCCAAAGAAAAGGAGAGGGAGAAAGAAGAGAAGCGGAAAGAAAAGGAGAGGGAAAAGGAAAAACGAGAAAAGGAGAAAGAAAAAGAGAGAATTCGATTGGAGAAGGTAACTTTTTTTTGTTTGGTATGTCATGATGTGTCTGTGTTACAGTGTCACTGATACTTACCCATCCTGTTTCCTCAGGTGAAAGTAGAAACTCCAGCAGCTCTACCATCTCCAGTCATCCCCAGACTGACGCTCAGGGTGGGGGCAGGCCAGGACAAAATGTAAGCACTGAGCCAATGTTTCTAGTGATATTTCTGGTCATATTTCTTTGATTGCCCCTTTTGCAGGTTTGCGTGAGCTTCTCTTATACTTGCTCTATTTAAATTTTTTTGAAGATGTTTGTTTCTGCAGTGGTATTATCATGACACATATTACTAGGGCAGGGTATCAAACTTCTTTAGCATTATATATTTTTATCACTGTCATTATTATATCAGTATTGAAAGCTGTAGCCTACAGAAAGCTTGCATCAAATGCCTGTTCAGATCCAAAGTCTTATTTACTTTTTTGATAAAATAGTAAGGGGGGGGGGGGAAGAATCAATACAGCATAGTATCGCAATATTTTCTGCGGCAATACTGTATCGATGCACAGACGCCAAGTATCGATCTATTATCATGTATGTGTTGGTCAGTTTGTCTGCTTGACAATCCCGTTTTGCATTAATACAATTGAAGTGAGATGAACAAACAGAGAAATTTATCTTTTTAGATAAAACAGATGTTGACAAAGTTTCCTTTTGGGGACATAATTTGATATTGGGGGAAAATTTGAAGTTGGAAAAAAGTTAATAAATTGCGATATATTGCAGAATATTGCAATATGTTTTAAAATCGCAACATTATCGTATCGTGACATAAGTATCGTGATGATATCGTATTGTGAGGCCTCTGGTGATTCCCACCCCTATAAGATAGCTCTGTATAAGATAGAGTTAGTTAAGCTCTTGTACTTACAATTTGAAAAAGGTTTGGCTTCTTTTGTTACATGAAAAAGGGGTTTGGTAGGAAAAGGCATGTTTATATTACTCAGTATTTGAAAAAAGTAATATTTTGGTTCATATATCAAAACTCAGAGATTTTATTGCTATTATTATATTTTTTTTTAAAAAGTCCCGCTGAGATCCAGATCTTATTTTTAAGGTAGACCTGAGTGCATGTAAAAAAACAAAATAAACTCTATACTGAAGAACAATAATATGCATTAGAATAGAAAAAAGAGGTATACAAAGCAGAACTTGAAATCAATTAATAAACATTAACAAATAAGTCAAATTAGACATTACCCAGTTAAAACAAGTACATATTAAAACACTAAGATTCAAAAGCATGTTCCAATGGTGTCATTACTACATATTTCATCCACTTAGTGTTAAAAATGATTCTGACACTTATATTTGTTGCATTATATAGCTTGCATAGAGATAGTAAAGCCTCCTATTTGTGTTAACTTGTATTTATCTCTGACTGTCACTAGTGTTATCAGCAAGGTGGTTCCAAATTCAGAGCCCAAGACGCCAGCACCCAAGACCCCAGCGGCCAAGTCTGGACCTGGGAATCGCCCTCGGACGCCCCCACCAACCCCAGTACTCTGCCCAGTCGTACCCACTCTGCCCCCAGCTCCCTCTCCACTTCCACCAGCGCCTGCCCCTTCATCGTTGCTCTCCCCTGGCCCTATGCTCTCTCCCGCTGCATCCTTCAAAACACCGGTCCGCAGCGTAGTAACTGAGACTGTCAGTACCTATGTGGTGAGTGCTCCTACTTTTGTTTATTGCTTATTGGTTCATATGATAACCGTATATATAAAGTACATGCAGTGTGTTTCATCTTTAAGAGGTTTTCCTGAGTCAAGATGAACAGTAAATTAATTATACCTAAGATAAAGCAAACTATATGGTCATTCATGTTATCTGTTGCCACTTTTTTTCACTAATGTGCATTGTTTATGTAATAGCTATTTTGTTATTGAGCGATGTGTTGCTAATGCTTCCTGTTATATGTATTAGATCCGAGATGAATGGGGTAACCAGATCTGGATTTGTCCTGGATGTAACAAAGCTGATGATGGCAGTCCCATGATAGGATGTGATGACTGTGATGATTGGTATCATTGGTAAGAGACTTATTTCCTTACATTTCCTTTTTTTTTCTGCTCTAATTTTTCAAGATTCAAGAAATTGTAAGATTATAGTTTTGCGTAGTTGACAGTTAGCTTTAAATTGTTAATATCAATTACAGCTTTAATTTGCTGGTCTGTTTTTGTGCCTGTTTGGGTTGTAATGGAATACAAAATTGATGGGTTGGTATGTTTTCAGTACAGATTTCAGTACATTCACTTTACCTAATGTAACTGTAATTCAGCTGGCCGCCACACAGCTTTCGCCCATTCCACCCTTTGTCCAGCGTCATTATATCTTACTGGGAAACCATAATGCTTCCAAATAATAAATAATTAATCTTCCAGTTCTGGTCTCTCATTTGTCATTTCTCATCAATTGTCCCACTTCCAAAGCTGTCCGGGTGGAACTCTAGAAATATTCCAGGCTTGTTAAACGTAATAAATACGGGCATAAAAAGCAAAACAAACAGATACATACATTCAAAAATATACTTACTACTGTGATATAAAGGCTTAATTTTATTCTCAGAAAGTACAGAATTGGGCGCCTGGGTAGCTCAACTGGTAGAGCAGGGGCCCATATATAGAGGTTTACCCCTCAACGCAGCTGCCACATTTTCGACTCCGCCCTGCGGCCCTTTGCTGCATGTCATTCCCCCTCTCTTTTCCCTTTCATGTCTTCAGCTGTCCTATATAAATAAAGGCCTAAAATGCCCAAAAAAGAATCTTAAAAAAAGAAAATAAAGTACAGAATTAGGTGGTTTCCAAGTAATCCATTGAGCATCCCCATATTTTTTGGATTATCTGTAGTTGTAGTGTATGTCAGCTTTTCTGTGGCCAGGCTTCCTGACAGCCTCTTCAGACATTGATTAACAGTTGGTGCTTCAGTTTTCTTCCCCATTTTAAAGGAGCAGTGTGTAGGATTTAGTGGCATCTAGTGGTGAGGTTACAGATTGCAACCAACTGAATACCCCTTCCCTCACCTCTCCCTTTCCAAGCATGTAGTAGAACCTACGGTGGCCTTCAGGTAGCGTAAAAAGGTGAAAGGCCCTCTCTAGAGCCGTGTTTGGTTTGTCCATTCTGGCCTACTGTAGAAACATGGTGGTGCAAAATAGCGGGCCCTGTGGAAGAGAACCCTCTCCCTATGTAGATATCAAGGGCTCATTCTAAGCTAACGAAAATACAATTCTTAGTTTCAGGTGATTATCCACTAATTTTTCCAATAGATCCTCCTTAATCTTTTTCACTAACCTGAACCCTCTTCTTCTCTTGTCTGCACAGGCCTTGTGTTGGGATCCTTACAGCCCCTCCTGAGGATCAGCAGTGGTTCTGTGTTAAATGTTCCAGTAAGAAGAAGGACAAAAAACACAAGAAAAGGAAACACAAACTGCATTGAGACTATGCAAAAAAGCACATATTTTGGACTTTTTTGGACTTGAAGCCATCACTGAACACTCGTGGCACTGCTGTAAAATAAAAAAAGAAAGTTTAAAATTGTGGCTGATACTAACATCTGATGATTTTTTTAATGATGTCAGCCATCATGCATTGTGAGTTGGTAAGAAAAAAGGCTTAAACCAGCACATATCCAGCCTTAGTTCTCATGTGGTTTTTCCTTTTCACCTGTAAATTGTTTACTTGTTGATTTGGATGTCCGGTCTTTGGAGATCATGACAATTATGTTTGTATAAGGAGACCATGACAATTTGTCCAAGATGAGAGCTCAACAAAGCAGAGAACCAGAGAACAACTAACATCCATTGTCTTTATTTCTGTTCTGTGGCCGTTTCTTTTGTGGCAACACAAAATGAATGACCGCCAAGTCAAACCTTAACCCCAGTTTTCTGCAGTATCATTGAAATGTCATGTATATAATGATGATGGCATCAGGTGTGTATAAATGTGTCAATACCAACTTCCAAGCCAAGTACATTTTGTTCTTAGGTATTCTGACTTGTTAAATCCATTTTCAGATATTTTAACGCAAATGATTTTCTGTAATTTCTGTACATTTTTTAAATTTAAAGTTTGTATTTTTATTTTTTCTTCATATGGATTTGTCCTGGAGTTAATACTGTAGCTGTGCTTGTTATGTAATTCATTTCGCTGATATTTCAATATTAAAGATGAACAGTCTGTGTACTCACAGACTTTAAGATGTAAATCTCATTACCATCAAAATTCTACCTGACATTTAACCACTTCTGTGCATCCTTATTTTGTTTTTAACCTGGACAGACATATCTACATTTTTTCCAGTAGCTGATTGGTTGTGTTTGCTTGAAAAAATAGAATAGATTGGAAATATTTTAACAAACCAGTGTTGAATTTTGAGCCTGCTAATTTCAGACAGTGTGCAGTTGGTTACAAATCAAATCCAAGATCCTCTCTTGCAGCAGTCTGTGCAATGCATTAGCCTAGATTTGGGACTATTCTGCTGAGTTGTCATCCTGCACTTCACCTACGTGAGATATGTGGTGGAGTGCTTGGCAGTCACTTTGCACAGGGTTGCGTTTCCAAAGATTGATTGTGGATTGTGCGCTTTTCTCTTAGAATTGTGTCTGACAATGTCTCCTGTGCCATTTGCAGCAGAGTTGTTTTTGCTTTTCCCCTCAATGACCACATGGTGTCATTCTTTATGCACAGACACTGTAGCATGCTGCTCATGACATGTACAGACACCACGGCATGCTTACAAAAAAACAGCTCACAAACCCCGTTATGAATGTAAGAAATGTGACAGGTAGCTTAATTGATGCATGTGGAATCCTTATCTTGCAAGTAAAACCAGCTCCAGAAGTGCCATCATTCATGGAAGGACCCATAGACTGGAAATAGGATTTATACCCTTCCAGAAGACTTAGAGTTCTATAGAAGAGAATGTGAGATTGTAAATTGTGTGTCCCCATTTATCAGTGGAATATAATTTTGTGTGGGGCAGGTTTTGCATGTTTGATCTAACCTTTTCCATTCTTTGAAGTCAAGTGCTGTTTTGCAACTGTTATATCTATAGCAGAAGGTTTTATTACCAGTCAAGTCTGACTTCACATTTTGAACTCTGAAAGGTTTAGATGTTTATCAGATTCTCTGTGCTTTTATTCATTTCTGGGAACAGTCAGTGCTGGCTGGACCTCAGAAATCTACTCAGTTGATATTATAGCATATCAGAAATGTATTTTGGTGCAAAACCATTCAATAATTTATAAGCCGTAGCAGTACTTTAAAATCAATTATTTGACAGAGTGGTGCATTGTTCTGAATGAGCTGTCAGAGAGCTCATAGGAAAACCTGAGAAAAGCTCATTAAAGTGATTCAACCTTCTAAGGGTAAAAGCATTCTCTAACTGCTATATTTTTGGGGTGATAATGACAGGCTGATTTTTGTTTTGAATGCTGTCTGAATCATGACTACATCAGGATGCCTTTCAGTCTTTCTATTTTTTTATTATTTCAGTTGTATCCTCATTTAATTGAGGGGAATGCACATCCAATTACTGACTTATTTGGTGAGTGCACTCACAGACAACAGTCATAGTTTAGTAATAAATAGGATTGAACCTCAGGCCATCAGATACCTTGATTATATGTGGATGCTTCATATTATCTAGAGCCAGAAAGCACACCTGACTCATTGCCTTTTTAAACTTGTGAACTTATTCCTTTTACTTATTCACCTCTCCCTCTTTGAGTGTGTTGCTCCCCTAGATGGCCCAGATGAAAATCTACTAAGTGTCTTCCGATAATAACACTAAATCAAAGAGGAAGTGGAAAAAATGATGTGTGACTAAAGTAAAGGGGAAGTTGCATGAATGATCCCCATGCAAAACAAGCTGACATTTCAATGTGGTGTTGCTTTTTATCATACGAGATGCATTCACTCCTGCAAGCCCACATGAACAGTCATTTAACACAGAGTTAGAGGGGGAAACACAGTATATTAATAAATACATGTCTACTAAAGCACTTCAGTGATGAATTATTTGCAAATAAGTTGTAGATAGAAGGTCGTAGATAGCGGTATCCTCCTATACTAAAATGCTACCTCCACTCGTGGTTGCAGGCCTCTCTCGCTGTCTCTCTCCCTCTTCAATCACACATGCTGGTGTCAGGTCTCGTACAGTCGAAGCTTGCTGCTAGCATCTGTTGGATCTTAAATTTTACTGCCCAGTGCTGGTAAAGATAGAGCTTTGCCACGGCTGACATAAAAAGGATTAAGTCTTTATTTCTTATTAGGTCAAAATGCTTTCACCTTGTCTAGATGCATCTACAGTGCTCATAAAGAGGATATCATTTTGATGTAATACAAAATATGAATTTTAGTTCTTCCATGGTAAAACTTGTGTGCAGTACTATGCATTAGGACACGCTACAGAACACAATGTTCATCGAGCTGTAACAGTTTCAGTTTTAATCCACAAAAACACAGACGGTATTTGTTTGTGCAATCAGTCCCAAGAGAGCCCACAAGTGGTAAAAAGGGAAAGCTGATGGTTGCTTTCAATCATCATGAGGACACCTGCAGTGCAGTAAACATGTGCTACTATTTGACTTATGATAGGCATGAGTGCATATGTTTCATGCACTAAAAACCCTTTCTCTTCACGGTGGATGTGAACAGGATGTGGTAGTTTTCTCACAGCAATGCATGTTTGCTGCATGTATAGTTACAGCTCTGACAAGATACAAATGCATTTTAAACAGCATTCATGAGCCATTTTGTGTTGTATTATTTTACTTCTGCAACCTCTTTTGAATTAGGTTTCAACTGGAAAGCATCAATGCACACGTTAATATACTGAATGTGCTTTTGTGCTCTACATGTTGCAAGATCAGAGCTTTCTGAGTGCAGAATGTGCTCTCTACATGGTGCCTGTGGCACTGACAGCCATACTAGGCAGCAACAGATCATAAAGAGCGGGATTTCAACATCAGTGTTTAAAATATTCATTTCAGCAGAAAAGAGCGGGGCTGAAATGAAGAGGGTTTTTTGCCATGATCAGAGGAAGTGGACCCCCATCATGATGGTCTTCTCGGCTATGATACAGGCACAAAATGACATGACCCTGTTTCAGATGACTTTCCTACTTAATGTCTCACGTTACTCTAACAGGACACAACACCTATGGGAGAATGAGACCTAGATTTGATTTCTCCTGGGTTTTGTGCAAAAGATATTGTGACAAATGGCTTTCAAATTTTTAATCAGATGGCATAGTGACAGCAAAACCTGCTTTAAGTGTGCTAGTTCTGAATATGTGTACTGCAATGTTCAGCAGCTTCAAAAACTGCTTTGCCTTCATCATATTACCAGCTATAAGCTCAGAACATAGGCAAATGAGCTCTGTCAAATGCAAATTTTTCTGATAACGCTCTGTTGTTCTGCCTCTTCAATGTGCCATCAGTTGATGGTTAGGTTCTAGTAATTTAATTGTAATGTGAAGAACCCTTTCCTATCCTGGGTCATTTAGCAGAATTACATACAGGTACATGCCATTATGCTCTGGAACACTGTCAGGCCCATAGGTGGGCCTGTAGCAGTCGCAGGCAGTATTTGCAGGTATTTCAGCGTAGATTGCCTGCAGTCTGAAATGGTGAACAATTGGGTTCGTACTGTCTTTCCTTATTTATTTAACAAGTATTCATGCTGACTACAAAGTATGCTTATATTCCAGCAGGCTATCTTTATCCTTATCCACTCCACAATAATAATGACATGAGGATGTCAGCTCTCTACCTGTCACCCACTGGTTAATCATCAGCCAGCTCACAGAGGGACAGTGACATGCAGATCCCCATAGGAGCTGAATAGAGAATGGTTATAATATGTACCTGTATATACAGGTGCTCAATGATGAGCAAAATGTTTAATATTAAAAAAAACTTATAACGGGCACAGTTCTAGGGTACTAGGCTTAACAAAACCATTTCCAGTAGTATGTTTTGCGTTGGCCTTTATTTGGAGCAGTTCACTGATTCATACATGCCAACATGCACAGAAGCAGGCCACAAAACCATGAATTGTGGATAAGATCTTGTGGCAACTTTGTCAATGTTACCTCTGATTTTTCCCCATCTGACAGTGGGAATAAATCACCCATGTCCAATTTGCTGGAGTTATCCTAATATGGGTGTCAATTAGTGCAAGAGTGCTACTGTGGCCACAGCTTTACAGCCTGCAAACTGGGCTGCCGCAGGCAGCACAATGCATTAGCGCACGATGAGCTGTCAGAGAGGATTATTTCAGCCACGCCAGTCAGCGAAGGGGGTGGGAGCCGCTCTGCTGCACTAAACCGAGGAGAAAGAGTGGGCGGGAGACAGAGAAAGGGAGAGAAATACATAGAGGAAAGAGGGAAAGAGAAGAAAGTGTCCATTACACCGGGTGGATTTTTCCAGAGCACCGATGTTGGAACACTCTTCTGAGCTGGCCCTGGTGCAGAGTTTGTATGCCAACAGCATGCGCTGTCCCCCCTCTGCGGCCGGGATCTCTGTCAGGAATGAGGACCTGCCTATGAGGTACGTTGGGGTTGGCCCCTCATTCAAATCTGGGCTAGCTTTTGTGGAGCACCCTGTATGTGGACTGCTTCTTTGTCTGGGCTGAATATTGTCACAAGATGTATTGTTTCCAGTTGAGGCGTTCTCCCATGCTGTGACTGTGGGCAGGGTCCCTCTGGTGTCACAATATGTTTGTTTTTTTGGATCCCAGAAATTATGTGTTTGAATCTAATGAATTTGTATATTCCTGTCAATCCCATCTTCCCTAGACAAAACGAATTTGATCAGGACGTAGTAGATATTTTAAATTGTATCAGAATAGAAAAATCAATACCTTATAGCATTCTCATGTCATTTAATTACCTTCCTCCTCTTTTCAAAGTTCCACAAGGGCTCAGACACTTGCATGAACTATAAATAAATAAATAAAGCGAGATGAATGTGTCATCAAAGCAGGTGTTTGTCTCTTAAGTAAAAAGGACAAAAAAGCCAACCCAGGCCTTACTGTACCCCCTCAGTAAAAAACAGCAAACTATATCAATTATCTTTAAAAGAACAAGAAGGAACAAATACATCCATCTTGGAATTTGCATTAATTTAGAGGAACTAGACCCTGATGATAAGGCAATGTTATCATGCGTGCTTAGTACATCTTGACCCAGTACATTTCCTTGAGAAAGCATGATAAGATGAAGTTCTCTCTCTCCATTTTAAGAGCCCTTTAGTTGGTCGCCATTCTGCAAATGCTTCCACCAAAGGCAAAGCGGAGAAAATGTGTCCTATTTGGATTTGAAGCTCGCCTATTTTTACACCATGCAGTTTGTCAAGAAGGGGTGCAAATTTAAATGCTGGATGATGATAATGATGGGTGAATGAGTGGGACTTTAGCTCCACTGCATGAGAGAAAAACATTTGATGTAAACAACAAAAGCATGGTACATGTGGATGATTATGAAAGGATTACAGTAGTAATAATGTGAGATTAAGAATAGAAGGCTAGTATTAGAAAGTGCTAGCAACTAGGCATCTGCCTCTGGATTTCACTCCAACAAACATCTCTAAGAAAAGACAAGGAGACGCATAAACTTGTGTAATTGCATTATTAGCTGTACAGAAAGCAGTACTGTATATATTTTACATACCCACGAGAGTAACAGGAGCTGCTCTTTACAAGAATCCTGCTCCTCTTATAACAAATCTATTCAATTAGATCCCCTGAGATCTAATTGAGTCAAAGGAAATATGTGGATGCTGCAGATGGAATGACATTATTGTATTTTTCCTCCATTTTAATGAAACCTGATTCTCCAGAGAGGTTTAGAATCTTTTTATAGCAGCCCCTCAAGCTTAATGCATGTTGCAAAGTGGGCTCGTCTGCATGTATATGGTAAAATAGGTCGCATATCACATTATGCATACAAACCTCTTTTAGGCACATGCTCTGCACTGGTGCCAAGTTGCCTTGATATTGCTATGGATACAAGGATTAAATCAGATTTCATAAATGGGATGTTTCTTAACACTCGCTATGAATAATATTTTTGGATTGTGCAGCTGCTGGAGCAATAAAGAATGATTTGATAATTATGCTAGCCCCCCTGCCTCTCTGCTTTGGCAAACGGCCCCCCTACCTTTCCCCCCAAGTGGAGAGGCCTCGCCCTGCAAGTCCAACACAACAAAAGAAGATAAGCTTCCCCTCCCCCAGGGAAACAACAGCCCAGCACAAAGAGGAACATGACCTATGACCCTGGGGAAAAGCACCACAGAAAGAAAAACTGCATTTTAACCATCTCACTTTGACTGGAAAAGATTTACGGACCTACGGGCAATAAACAAGCTGTACATAGTCTTACTTATTTGCGTAATCCCAAAAAATGCAGGTGCCTGTATTGGACTGAGATAATATGGAATCAGGAGCAGCATCATTAATCTTAATGATAATGGGTTCTATATTTAAATTGCTCTCTAATCATAATCATTAGATCCCTGACTCATTCTTATAATGTGCATTTTTTTCTGAAAAGGCTGCAGAATATCAGTCCTTAAAATAATACAAATAGTGATGACACACCAGATAAAACATCATAAACTATAAAAAGGTCACTAAACTCTCTGTAGAAGACCACGTACCAGTCCCTATGGGGACATTATTATTATTACTATAATTTTACATCGGGGTAGAGGCGCTGAGAAGCAGCAGTAGGCAGCATGGTTTCAGACTTTTGTTGAAAAGGCCACGCCTCTGGTTTGCTGCAGCTCGGTGTGCAGTGTGACAGCGGCTTGTCTGAATTTATTTCAGTCGGGGACGAAAGAGAAATTGGGAGGAAGGAATAAGGCGGATATCGGTGCCCGCTCTCTCATGCAGTTTTGAAGAAGACGCCCCCTCCCTGCACCTGTTCTGCTTCGTCTTGTTGCCGTCTCGTCGCAGGAGTTGAGCCTCTTGCGAGTGAGCGGACGTCGCTTCTCATTGTTAGATATACGTTGTTTTCAGCATGACTTCGGCGTACAACCTGGATTTCCACCCTCTGGCCGAAAGTCGGTTAATGGCTTCGAGCGACACCGTGTAAGTAATCCAACTAACAATCTGCGTTGCATTTCCGTCTCTCTGTGTTAGCAGCGCAAACATTTGTGAGTGCTTTTTTAGATAGAAACAACACAGCTCAGGGCGAGTTGGAGTTAGCTACCGTTAGCTTAACTGAGATGCTAACGTTGCTAATCATACGAGCAGTGGCGCTACCTTTACCTGGAGTTAAAGTAGTTTGTCTAACTTGGATAATAAGGGAAGTATCCTTAACAGAAGTCTGTAAAGTAAATTCAACACGATGCCTAACTACCAGTGAGCACACATGGTTTGGGCTAACGCCATATTACTCGAAGTGACTGGAACAAAACGCAGTTTGCTAGCAACGGAATCGGATACTAGGCGCCCTACAATAGTCAAGTGACATGTGCTTCCGGAGATCACTCGTTTCGGTATCAGTCTAGGAAAACAGCATCGATTAGCTTTTAATAACAACCCGGTTTGTCTGTGTTACTTTACTTCTACATACACACACGGCACCACCGTCTTGTTTAGTTAGTTGCAAATGGACGTGTTTAACTTACGTTGACCTGTGCTCGATCGAAACGGTAACTGTTATGTGTTAAAGGGAGGGGGGTTGAGTTACCGTGTTAAGTTAACGTAAAGTTTGCTAATAATGTGTTGCCGACCTGGTATGTTTTGTTTTCAGTTTAATTGGCTAAAGCTCAACAGTAGAATTTAAGCTTGTTTGTAGGCAGCACACGGGCTATTAGCTCGGCTTGCCTGGCGCACTCCCAGTTCCTCTCTGCTAGCTATCATCGTTAGCTGCACCTCCGTAGGCTGTGGTGCTTCCGTCCATGTTGAATGTAGAGTGCTTACTTAACGGCAGAAAACACGTGCTTTGCTACATTATTGAGCCATTAATGGACATCTTGTGACAGGGCACGTACACAAAAGTATGAATGCCCATTTCCACCGATGTGATCAAAAACATGATCATGCAAGTCAATCGAATGAGTTAGCTAGTGTTTAAAAAATAAAAAGGTATTTAAAGTTTCTCATTATCTTGAGATACTAAGTAATTTTGAGTTTCTTATTATCTTGAAATACTAAGTCCTTATTTTGAGATACTAAGTCATCATTTTGTGAGTTTCTTATTGTCTTGAGATACTAAGTCATTATTTTGAGATACTAAGTCATTATGACTTGCATGATCTTTTTTCATCACATTGACGCAAATGGGCTCCATACAAAGGAGAAGAGACATTCACCAAGCACAGAGGTCCATGTTATAACGGTCCTTTAGAGATAACTCCAGCTAACCCTGCTTGACAAACGACATTTCCAAAACTACAGCCTGCTTTTACAAGACTGTTTGTTTAAAATTTAAATGGTTACTTTCAGGAGTGCTGTCTTATATTTGACAGTAAAATAGGCCTGGTCCTTTTTTATTTTAATGGTCTTACACTTAAGGAAATGTCACGAAAAAAGTTATTTTTGTAACTATAATTTTTTCTTTATCAGTGTGGTTGACGTGAATGGCCGCAAGGTCAGTTCTTTATGTGTATTTTCCATCCTTTACCCTTTATTTTGTTCTACTGTGTGACAGAAAAATAAATCAAATACCAAACATTACCTAGTTCCAACTTAACAAATGTAAGGATTTGCTGCTTGGAAAGTAATGGTTGCCTGTGTATATAATGAATGGTTTGAATTTTTTGTGTGTATATTTCACACTTTCACAGGATATTCTGAGAAGAATTTCTCATCTGTTGGACTTGAGATGGTGAGGTAGTGATTGGATCTTCTTCCAGCTGTATTTGATTGATTTATCCCCCTGATTGTTGACAGTTAGTGACTTAAGTGTGATCCTTTGGCAGCCAACACATCCATAGTGCTGTATCAGTAAGCTAAGCGTCACAGTGATCCCTTTTGTTGTGGTCGGGAGCTGTTGATCTGTGCAAAGTGTAGGATCTTGGCACATGGTCTGAGGGCTGGCCGGGCCAGCCGTTCTGCTCACTGTGAGGGTGGCGGAGGTGGGGGTGCCATGCAGCCAGATGTTGAAGGCTAAAGGCCCCGACACACCAAGCCGTCGGCCAGGAACTAGTGGCGACGAAGGCCGACTGCCTCACGTCGCCTTTGTCTTGACCGAAAATTAGCACTGGAACGCACAGCAGAGACAACAGCCGAAGGCCAAGTACCATGGACGTTCTGCAAGGTTTGTGTTTAGTGGTACAGACGGTGCAGAGAGAGGTAGGTCTATTACGGTCTTTATGTCCAATTTCACTGTAATGTTAACGCTAGTTTATTTTGTAATGTGTAGGTATGTAGAGATCTTTTGAAAGACATGTTTATGTTGAAATAAATATAAGCAAGTAGTTATGTATCTTGATGTACATAGGCCAACCTTTGCATCTTATGGAAATAATGTGCAAAAATGTATTTCAATCGCTCAAACCTGTGTGTTTTTTTTTTTTTTTTAAAGAAGGAAAATTTGATTGTCATTTTTAGCCAGTTTTGACAGCTCTGTGTATTGGATTGATCAGATGGGATACAAATGAGAAGAGCCTTCTGTGTGCCCTCTCACAGTCTGTTGTTAGCTTTCCTCGCTACCGTTTTCAAGCAGAGCAGCCAATCGGATGGATTGGCTGTTCAGCACGTCAGACTTTTTTTCTGGGGAAAAAGGCAGACGTGGCGACGGTGCGGGACACACCGCACAAACTAGGGCGACGGACGCTCACCAACAGCCTAACTTGGTCGACAGTCGCATTGGTGGGTCGTGGCCTTAAGAGTAGGAAGGCTCGGATCTGGCCTGTCACCTGTTTCTCTGCTCCTGTTGCTACCTTGGCTCTGCAATAATTACACGACTGGCTGTCCTGGAGCTACATGTACAGCCTTGGAATGCTCATAAATACGTCCCCTGTGTGGTGCGGTGTGATCGAAGGTTGAACAAATTCCTCTGCAAGCTTAGCAAACAGATATTGTGGGTAAGGGTTACATAAGACCAGATGCACCCATCGTCTCTATGTATTTGTCAATACTATGCGGCTGTTTAGTTATTAACAAAGTCTACACTCATGTTAAATCAGCGAAATAGGCTATGGGATGTCTGAGCTTATGATTCTAAAATTGGGTATCAGTTAGTATAATATTTTCAAGATTATTCACTGTTCAGGTCAGCATGCTTGTGACCTACAAGTCAGTGTCTGCAGTACGCATGAAGTCCAATAAAAAAAGTGCTTCCTGAGTGGCCAAGTCAAGAGTAGCACTAATGGATTGAAGAGATGTGACAACAAGAGAACCTCTCCTTTAGATTGATGGCTTTGTGGAGCAAAAAGCTTCCGGTCAGAAATCAGTAATCGTTTTTTCTCGATTACATTGTTTTTGTGATCGTTGGAAGACAAAATCAAAATTTGACATTGCACAGACCTAATGGGGTTTTGTATTGAAGATGTTCTGTTGCCTATTACGGGTTAGGAAAATGGATAGGCTAACTGATAGGGATGTCACCATTCTCCAAATCCACAATGTGATTTGACTTTCGATTTTAAGGTCAGTATTTGATTTCAATAGTCGAAATTGAAAGCTCATTTCGATTGATTTTCGATTTGAAATCGTGACACCCCTAATGATTAAATCAGGGCAGTAAGCACACTGTCAAAGTAATCAAGTGTAGCCTAATTGCTGCTTTTAGTAAGAAGTTTGTCACTTAATTTGAGATGCATTAGTAAGGCTGTTGCCTACTCCAGTGAGCTCCACCTGAAGATTTGAATTAAATATTTAGTTGGATGTGTGACTGTTCGTTCACACGAGCTTTGCTTTAGTAACGTCATTCGTAACCGCCAGTGATGCTTAATGTGATTATAGAACTAATGGGGCGGGCCTTGTCGTCAGATGCTGCCCGTCTGTTAACATGCAGGCCATTCAGAGGCTGACTGAACACGTCTGTCTTCATCAGGGGAAATGCAACGATGAAATCAGGCCATATTGAGCTGAATTGGAGTTAATGCCAGGAGGAAAATATCTTACTAACTTCTCATCAGAACCACAATGTGCTGATTAGTCGGCCACTTGGTATGGAAATCAAATAACACAGCCATCATATTTCTGCTTTCTGGCCTCAGGCGACATCCATCCTTTTGTTGTCATTTGTTCTTTCAAACCTGGGCCACGAGTCTTGAGTGATTCTTCGTCATGGGTCCTACAGCAAATTTTATGTAAATCCTGCTGCTGTTTTCTGTGACAATTTTTTTAAGTTACAACTCCAAGCCTGTCATAAGGATATTTTTATGCCAAGTGTGTTAAACCTTATTCAACCTGTCAAAGGATATTCTGCCTCTTTTTGTAGTAGTAGAGAAAATAGATGGGACTAGAAGAAAGAGCCTTCATGTACTGCTTGACAGCTGTCAAAGATATTACCATGGCATTAGAGGCTTCTATGTCTCGTTGAATCAGCTTATGAGGCCACTGGTTTCCTGAAAGAAGTAACTGCTTTATTTATTTTTTTAGGGTATTACTTGCAAACAGCTGTTTCAGTCAACTGAATTTCCTCTTTTCGCAGAAGCATTACGTGTGTCCATGTGATCTTTGCCTTTTTTTTTTTATCCCCAATAAGCATGACAGCCGTGTGCTGCTGGTTGCCAAAACAGCCCAAGGCAAAGAAGTTTTATTATATTACTCAAAACAGGAAGAGACTCAGCGTTATGTACAACGTTGCCCTAACAAGACTTGTTCGCTCAATATTTTTAATTAAAGCAACATTGTGATAGTTTAATTGAGTAGCAAATAACATTCATAAATGGCTAGTAATTATTAAAATACAATTATAGCAAGCAAGGGTTTTTAATCCAAGTGACTACAAATATTGCTTTCCATCAGCAGTACAAAACAAAATCATGTGACATGTGTTGCTGCTGTGACCCCTCATGGTTTAGGGTTGAGTAATGTCCAAACACCCAATGCTGAGCTTTCAAAATCTTGTACATTACTAGGCAAATTGGCTGGCTTTCTATTATGGGCATAGCAAAGGTGTCGCTGGCATACTTGCGCGGTCAGAGCTCACCAACAGGACAGACACATGGTCCAGATAAATCACCTGTTTTTATGGGTGGTGCAGCAGTAAGAATGCAACTGTCGTGGCTTTGGCTCTGCATGACTCGTCAGCTGCTGCAGGGCGTCTTGAAGCTCGATGAGCTGCCACATCGCAGGGCTGTTTGTGGAAGCTCAGCAAAAGACTTCATCGCTCCTGTCTCAGAGCACTCTGTCAGGTGGCGTAGGGAGCAGAACTGGGCAGTGTTGACATAGTTAGAGTTAGTACCCTTATCAATGATGGGCCAACATTTCTTGTTTGTCTCTGTGCCTTTTTATTAAATATTTAATCTGAAGCAGGGTTAATGATAAGATCAGTTAGGGGGCGGGGGGGGAGTTGCTAAGGTGGATACAATGGAGATCTTTTATGGGCAGACGTGTCACTAGAAACTGAATTTGAATTATTTATATTTGAATTGGCTATCTTGAATAATTGAAAATCTGAATAGAATAATTTGAAATTGAATTTATTAGTTTGGAACTAAATACATTTTTTTAAACTGAATGTACTATTAATTAAATTGATTTCAGTTGCTCTGTATTTGATCCTCACTGAAAATTCGACTCTACTTCCAGAGGTGCACCGCTGCTATATGTGTATAGCTGAAACACTGCCCCTAGTGGTATTAAGCCATACAGCTAGCATTGGTTACATTTTGTCAGGTTTTGAGATACAATGTCCATCTTGAGATCACAGGTGTCAACCCAATACAAGAGAGGTGAATGAAATTTCAATTGTGCTTAAATCTTTGAAAAAATAGATTTAAATAAACACAGTACTAACAGCATTGGTCCTGGTTACTCTGACATCACTCAACCCATGGTCTACAGTTTTCACTGAAAACTAATTTCTACTGAAGTATTAACTCTGCTGTATTGACATGACATTATGCAGCTTGACACTCAGGTTCCACTGATACTACTTAATGTCAGCAGGTGTCACTTAAAACTGACATGCTACTGGGAGATACTGATCCGTGCAGCTGTCACCTTCTGGTAGCTTAGCTAGCATGTGTCTAGCCATAGTTAATTACTAGCCCTTTTTAAAGGAATTTTGACATTTGGGGAATGATTATTTGGTTTCTTATCGAGTTAGGCTAGCTGTTTCCCCCTATTTCCAGTCTTTGCGCTAAGGTAACTGGCCACTTGCTTCATATTTTACCTACAGATATGAGAGTGGTATAAATCTTCTCTTCTAACATTCTGCAAGAAAGAGGCACATTTCCCAAAATGTTTAACTATTCATTAACGACATCAACGTGAAATGCTCTTACATAATTTTTGGCATTTTTTCACCTTCCTGTCTGTTCTTGCTCTTTACAGTTTCAACAGAAGCAGTCAATACAGCTCTTAGTGTGCTTATGGTCTCTGCACTTTGAGGAAGACAATTTGTGTATATATATATATATATATATATATATATATATATATATATATATATAATATATATATATATATATATATATATATATATATATATATATATATATATATATATATATATTCACTCACTCACTCACTCACTCACAGAAAGGACAATGTGCAGCTGTAGGGATCTTGTGTGTTCAACGAATGTTTAGGAGACACTGTCAAAGGGAGTTGATTTTGAGCCTTGATGTTTTTGAATGCTGTGACACAAATACAGTTTTTCAAGTGAGGTTTGCGGTTTCGACAGCAAGATTTCATTAAAGGGCCCTCAGCAAAATGGCGTCCGCATGCCACTGGATAAATGGTGTCACCCACCAGTGCTGTGGCCTTAGCAGACGTAGCCTTCGATGTGTTCCAAAGCATCTCTCTGACTTGGCCCATTGTGCTGTAGAGGAACGGTGAATAGTGTTCTCCAGCATGGGCGAACAATATGTGATTGTTCCCCTGCTGTGGCGAAGAAGCTGTAGGTTACTCTCTGTACCATCGCCAAAGCGCCTGAGAAGAAGTTGTACCGCAAAATATCTGTCTGCACACAGCGATTTTTGTAGGTTTAGAGCTCTGCAGTGCTGTTTTCCTTTAGCTGTCGGAGCTGGTGGGAGGGGTGCACTCACCTCTTTTTGGTGGAGAGAGGCTTTTGTTTCACTGGAGCTTTTTTTTTTTTTTTTTAACCGTTTATATCTCATCATTCAAATGTATTGACAACCTCCAGGGGAAAAAAAAACATTCAAACTGAGGTGTGGAGTTGGATTTCAGAAGAACAAGAACTGAAGTGTGATTTGTTAGCATGTCATTTAGGTCCCTCAAGGAGTTTGGTGTTTCTGCGGAACGACTGGGCTCAATTTGTAAGAGATGGATGGCTCGTGTCCAAAGGTCTGTGTGAGATATTGTTTTTAGTGTGTGTTGTTTTTTTTGTTTTTTTGTCAGTCCCTCCTTTTTACAGTGTTTTAAGAATTGTGGTACTGTGTGTGTGCCAGACATTGTTTGTACCATAGTCTACACATATTGTGTTGTACTCCTCTGTGGAACTAGATTGTGTATTGGGAATGATGCTTTATGCTTAGCATGATTTCTCTGCCTTGACATCAATGGATGGCTGTAGCCCCTGCCTCATTCCTGGTTTCCAGGACCTCTGCACCTGTCAAGGAATATTTGTGTGTGAGTGAGTGAGACAAAGGTGCTGTAGTCGTAGGTACACTGGTGGGTATTGATTCTCTGTCCCTAAAGCTTGCCTCGAAGGAAAATGGCTCGATTTTAGTATTTCACTCATCTCTATCATTCCTTTACTAACCCCCTAACACCCAGATTGTTACTTGACATGTTGTTGACTATGCAATCAGTTATTGCACCATCCATTATTGTAAACAATATATTGTTTCAGCATCTACTTCTTTTAAATGCTCTATAAACTATTTGACTCCTTGGTAGTACATTTCAAATGTATAAAAATCAATCGAAGCACATTCAAATTAGTTATGAAAATCCATAGACACAAACTCTATCCCATCTAATGAATCACAATTTCGCCTCATTTCATTATGTTTGGGTTATTGGTTTCACACATACAGTCTGCCTGCACAGTGACGATGACTAATCACAATCATTCTTCGAGCAGGCCGACGAGCAAACGAGCCAACAAGAGTCTCATTCTAACTTTCAAATAATTGATTATTAGCAATTTTTAAAGGATTTGGGTTAAGGAAAATGCAAAGCTTGATTTATTAAAATTATGTCATTACTTCACCTGAACGGACTTGAATGTGGGTTGGAAATTAATGTATTTGTCCACCTGCCACGGTGACTCAATAGATGGCGAGCCAGCATTTGGCTGATGGCTGGTGCTAATTTTGAACAGATAACTCTTACCATCCACTGCCCAAAGAATCACAATTGGTTTAAGATGTCTATGAAACTGCCTTCTAAAACAATGCTTTATAAAAATGCATTGTAAATCTTTCGGACAATAATTTAGAAAGTCACTAAGTATTTGACAGTGTGTGGCAGCAACCATACAGTTTGTTAAAATGGATTTGTGGTTAAAGTGCCCATATTATTATACTTTTTCTGGGATTTGGGGTGTCTTTGGTGCTTCCACACACATACAAACTTTGAAAAAAAATCCATCCATGTTGTTTTGAGTGAAATACGGTTTCTGAATGTGTCCTGCCTTCAGTCTCCGGGTGAGCTGTTCAAAATCGGCACAGCTTTCTACGTCACAAGCCGAAACGAGCTGGCTAACCGCAACCGTTAGAATGCTAGCTTTAGGCATGCTACCTCATTCTCAGTAGCAAAGCACTGCTACAACACACAAGTTCACCATAATCTACAAAAGAACTACTTACATGTGCACCCTCGTTTAGAAGAATTATCCCAGCTAATCCTGCCTTGTAACTGACTCACTCTGTAGCTAAAACAGAGACCAGGTGAAAAGAGGAGCTGCAGCAGTGAGAGAGAGCTGTGCAGTACAACAAAAATATGGTGTTTTTTGAAAATTAAACGATGTAAATCTATTCTGGTACAACCTTAAAATACAATTATGAACCTGAAAATAAGCATTATATGGGCGCTTTAACAAAATACAACATCACAAATTAATTTTGTTTTGGTCCCTAGTATACTAATAACAGATTTGTTTCTCTTAGCAACGGCAACGGCAACGGCAGCAAGATGAACGGGTCACTTGAGCAATTGGACCAGCCGGACCTAGACTCCATCAAGATGTTTGTGGGACAGATCCCGCGATCCTGGTCAGAAACGGAACTTAAAGAGCTTTTTGAGCCCTTCGGACCTGTGCACCAGATCAACATCCTACGTGATCGCACCCAGAATCCCCCTCAGAGCAAAGGTACAGTCAGAGCACTGAATTATTTTATAAAATAATTAATTTCATTTTAATTAATCAGTTGGATTAACAGGAATTGCACTGTTTACAATTTTACAGGAAGAGAAGATTTTATGTTTTTTTGGGTGTCTTGGTATGGAAGCAGTTTTAAGACATTTTGGGGTCTTGTAACTTGTCATGGAATGTTGATCTTTATATTTTATAGAGTAAATGATTTGTTTCATTTAAAACATACATTGTTTATTTTATTTGTTAGAATCATAATAAATTGGCAGATGTAAATTTGTTTGTTACCTTCCAAAAACTTAGACCTTTATATGGCCACCGTTGTCCTCTACCTGTATTTGCCTTGCTTTTAGTGGTCAAGCACTATACACAAAACCCTGTTATTGCCACGTCATCCACCATCATGTTTCAGCACAATCCCCTTAGGCAGTGCACAGCATTGCTTGTCTGCACACGCAATGCAGCTGGGTTTGTCCTTACAGATGAGATTATTCAATAGTCTTCTGTTTAAGGGTTAAAAACAAAAATGTCATAACCCTGCATTATAGGAATATTCTTTTTAGTTTACTTTTGCTGTGCTGGCTTAAAAGCAGCATTGTATGAAGGAAGTGTTTCACAACTGCTGTTTTTCATTAAGACATCTATTGATGCTCTTATTTTTAGAAATGGTGCTTGAGTTGAGCATTTCAGTTTAGTTTCCAATTAGAAGAGATGGTAAAGTGGATACCTGCTGTGCCATTGGAAGTGCTCAGTCTCCTGTAACTAACTGCAGGTGACTAAAGTAAGTGACTTTTTCCCTGCTGTAACTGTCCTGGGTTTATCCAAATTTCAATTTCCTTGATGGCTGGATGACTCATTATGGGTAAATGCACTAATCCACTCTGGGGTTTTAATGTAGTGGGAACCTGTTTGATGCTGGACTGGCGTGTAAATGGAGCCTGTTTTGGGCTACCAGGGTTTCACAGCCCTGACGCACCAAGTCGTCCAGAGCTGTTTGGCCATCATTAAAGGACTCTGGCCAACCGTCGGCCATACTATTTGAGCGGTTTCCTGAACCATTGGCATTATTTAACCCTTATAAGCCTCTGTTCCGCTGATTGAGTCTGTATAATCGTAGTGGCGGCCGTCTGAGAGCGAGTGTTGCTTGACTGGCTGTTCAGCCAAGTGAATCAGTGATTTTACCCATTTAGCGCAGTCAGTCCTTATTTTTTGCCTCCACCTTTCCTTCTTTTACAAGTGAAAGACATGCTGACAACAACGCTGCTACTTGGAGACATCTTGCCTTTCTGTCACTTAAACTCTCCCTCACTGTCTTTTTTTTTTTTTCCAGCATTCAAACGTCAGTCTACAGCAGTAAATTATAACAGGACAACTATGTTGTCTGTGTAAATAAATCAGATGTCTTTTAAGTGAATAGCAGTATAATTTTCTAAATCTTCATGGGATGTGCAAAAAGGAACCTCTGGATTTAGATCTCGATTTAGATCCCAGGGTTCCTCACTTAACTAATTATTTGGCCAAAAATAGCATTTAGTATGTCAAGGCCCTATGGCAACACACCCTGTGACCAGGACAGCATTTGATTCACATGATCTTTTTTACAAAGAAACACATCTAATGTGACCAAATAAGTGTGTGTGTGTGTGTGTGTCCAACACTGTGCAGTTCATTTGGAGGCTGAAGACTTCAAAGCCCCCTTTTTTTTTTTTTTTTTTAGCAGAGCCCTCCCCAGTTCTATGTGGAGTGTCAGCTGTGATGGCCTATTGACATGTTAATGCGATGTTAATGTATTCTAATAGATAATCAGGCCTGATCACAGAGTTCTTTGGCTCACTCAGCCTGTGTGAGGTGAATATGTTGCAGCAGCACCCCCACGCCCATCAATTTCACTGCCGTCCTCCTTTCCCAGTAGTCCTACTTCTACTGGGAGGAGTAGGGGAAGATTATCTGCCCCTACTTCTACTACACCCTTCACCCCCTTCTTATGTCTTAATCTAGCTTTTGTTTGATTTATTTGTGGAAATTGCTGTAATCCCACTTCCATTTTGGTTGTTTACTGTGCCAGATATCTTCAGAGGAGCCATCAGATTTGCGTGTTTTTAGGTCACGTCTACTGCAGGCCATGAAAAAAATCATCTGATAACTATCACGCCTCTCTGGATGGTTTATTTAGCTCCGGTAAATCGGAGGCAGGGCTAAGCAGCAAAGAAAGGGAGTGCTCAGCTGGTTGTGAGAGAGAAGAGAGCAGCTCAATGCATATTGGAGTTCAACAGCCCTCCCTGCGGCCTGGGAGCTCCAGTAACAGCATAATACACACTATGTAGGTCAGAGACGCTGCAGTGCTCCACTTCCCCAACCCAGTGAAACTGACAGGCTGGAACGCCACTGGCGGTCTGCTGGGACGGAAGGATGAGAGGCTTTTTTTTTTTTTTCTTCTCTCTCTCTCCCTAGCTCTTATTTTCTTCATCCCCCTCCCCCACGTCCTCTCTCCTCCCATGATTCCTCATCCGTTTGTGTGTGTTTTTTTTTTTTTAATTTTGTTTTTTTTTTGTGCATTTCATGCTGTGTGTGTGTGTGTGTGTGTGTGTGTGTGTGTGTGTGTGTGTGTGTGTGTGTGTGTGTGTGTGTGTGTGTGTGTGTGTGTGTGTGTGTGTGTGTGTCATATTTCTTTCTTTATGTAATGCAACACCACTCTCTGATGTGTTGGCACTGCGCCCTGGCATGCCCGGGCTGTGTTGACCTGCGGACAGTGCATCAGTTCCTCCTGACAGTGACCTGTGGTCACTATGGCCATGTCACACAGCAGCCTTCACCTATCTCATTACTCCATTGTCCTCGCTGCAAGCTCCTACATGAGCTGTGTGCACCATCTAACTGTTAGCGCTAAGAATATCCTGTCACATGTTTCTAACATGTGATATGCAGAGAACATACACTCATCCGTTTAGCTTCTTTCCTGCTCTGCAGCAGTCGTGGCATTACATTTACGGTCTGTATGCGCTGTATTTTTAATGCTGTTTTTGTCTCCTCCCCCCGCCCATTGTTTGTCCCTGTTTCTCTCTCTGCAGGATGCTGTTTTGTAACTTTTTATACAAGAAAAGCTGCACTGGAGGCCCAGAATGCACTGCACAACATAAAGACTTTAAGTGGGGTGAGTAAGCACAGTATGGGTTGCTTTTAGCTGCTGAGCCCTCAACATCCCTGGTGCAGGCTGTGAGCTGTGTGCTGGCCGATAATGAGCTCTCGACTCACTGAACGCCTGTCTGGCCTGAAAAATATCTTGGTTCCCACTATGCACTAACATCACACTGAGGACTGCCCTGATTCTTAACACACTGAATTGATAAGCCAGCTGACCCTACACGCATACATACACATGCAGGTATCCGATAAAGTGTGCTTTACCAGGCAGCAGGTTATTCACTGAAGCGCAAGACCCGATCGCCACAAAGTGGAACACATTATCAATGCTTGTCTTCATGAATCATTGATGCACATCTACATTTTTATTTTCCGAAGTTGGCGGTATAAAAGGAGGAGAGTTGAAGTATTTTTAACAGTGATGCCTGATGAGAGGGGGACTTTGGTCTCTTAATTCCTTACCTGATTTATCTAGAGATAACAAGCCACTGCTTGTTAAACCCCCACAAATCTGCCCCGTCTATACACCGTTCTACAAAACTCCCTTCCAATCAATTGAATCAATAACCAACAACTCCAGCCGTCGATTAAATCAATAGCCCAGTCTATTGAAAATGGAGCTACTGTCAGTGAGGTTACAGGTAAATATTGAAACCGGGTTGATAAATGAGTGTAGCAGGCGGAGTATACTGGCCTAGATCTCTTTACTGGAGGACTATCAATCAGCCAGACATTTCAAATAAAGTGTGGTCTAACAGCTCAGCTCCTGAATCCCAGTACCCGATCATACGGTTACTGGCATTGACTGCAGGTGACTGAGTTTGGTTGGTGTGACAGTGGAAAAGCTTGGTTCTGTTCCTGTTTTCTCTCCTTTCTGTGTCTCGCTCTCCTTGGTCAGTGACGTTAGCCAATACCCATACTGAGCAGGCCATCTGTCTGCTTGTTTTATTTAGTGTTTGTCAAAAACAAACCCACCACTTTTCATAACTACAACCTGCTGAAGCATCTCATGGCTAGATTTATTCTTTTTCATGTCACGTGGCAGGTAAAATGTGCTAAAAATATATTCACTTGAAGTTCTGTGAGTCGCCTTGGACAAATGTGTTTATTAAATTAAATTAAATGACACATCCTAAAGCACTTTCTCGCATAATGAACACGGCTTCAGAAAAAGTGTCATGTTCAGAGATTTTAGGCTGTCTCAAATGAGATTTTACACAGCTCAGATTTGCCACACCTTGTTCTAATTGAATGTGCTATAATATATAATCAAAAACTAAGACTTACTGTACATTTGAAAGCCATACAGAACTGGCTTGCTTGTCAACCATATCTGTAAAATTCATCTAAAGAAGATGAGGGATGTTGACAGGAAGAATCAATATGTTCCATCACAAGTCTGCACTACAGCGAGGAGTGAAATTTGATACTGGAGAATTCGATCCCTGCCATCAACTCATACACTTCCTCCTGAATCTGGCAGTGGTAAGGAATGATGGTGTTTTGAGTGCGAGAACAAAATGAGAGGCAGAGAGGAATGCTTGAAGATGGAGGATATATGTGTGAAGATATGGGACTCTTGTGATGAGGGATAACGAGGCCAATCACCTGCATAGTTTATAATGGTGACAGGTGAAGTGTCAACTACTTTTTTTTTTTTTTTCCCCAGATGCATCATCCTATTCAGATGAAACCCGCAGACAGTGAGAAAACAAGTGGTAAGTGAAATAGGAAGAGAGAGTACAGAGATGTCTGTTGAGGAAAAAATCTTTTTAGATTTAGCCAAGATGAATGTAGTATAAGATTTTAAAAGAAGACTAGGGCTGGATTATGACTCTGTTTAATGCCAGATAAAGGCCGGAGAGGAACTTAGTTCAGGGAATGTGCAGCAATACACAATTTCTATATAGTGTCGGGGGTTAGGAGGATTATGGGCTTTAAAAAGCACCAAGGGGAGAAGAGTGGAGCAGGTACAGAGGATCTGGAGGAGAGCACAAATGGATGATAGTTATCAGTTTCGAGAAGTAGACACTGAGGAAAACAAAGCTGCAAGTTGCAGAGATTTGTACAAGAGGCTGGCACCTTGAGTGAGAGACAAAAAATGTGGCAGCATGACAAGGAGAGAGCTTGAAAAAGAAGTGCAAAATGTAACGCCTGATGTAACTGCCGCTTTCATAGCTCCATAATTGTTTGTTTGTCTGAATAGCGTTCCTCTTTTTCATCCTTCTGCAGCGGTAGAAGACCGAAAACTCTTCATCGGAATGGTTTCAAAGAAATACGGCGAGAACGAGATCAGAATGATGTTCGCATCTTTCGGACAGATGGAAGAGTGCCGAATTCTCCGGGGACCAGATGGTCAGAGCAGAGGTAGGTGTGCTTTCAGCATAGGCACAGTGTTCTTCGCGTCACAGCCGCCACCTTCAGCGTAGCAGAGTACATATTCTCATCAAGTATTTATACAGGCCCCTCCCTACTTATTCATTTCAACCCCCCCACCCCCAAAATCAAGTGCTATTCGCCTCCAGTGGCACCCATTCCGTCCCCATAGTCTATCCTCCCTTCACTGTTTAAACTCCACGTCTCGCAGCGAAGGGCCACTGCACTCGCTGTCCAGCACAATGGCCCGTCGCCTTGGCAACCGCTGGCTGCTGGTGTTCGTGGGCTCAGCTGGCAGGCGGCTCAGCTCCTCCTTTACCGCCTCCTTCATCACACTCTACAAAGGCTAGAATTAGCTTGTCGTTGCATCTCGTGTTGATGTATACGATAAAACCTCACAGCAGAGACAGTTGGCCCTGAATTAATTTTTTTAAGTAACTGTAACCCCAGTTTGAAATGGACCCTAAACACCTTTTTAATGTTTGCACATTTTTAGCAAATCAAAGCCTTTCAGTGTGTATTTATGTGTGCATTTTATGTGTTTGTAATCACGTGGACTGTTTCACCATGACACCACATAGTCGAGCCTCTTTGGGTGGCAATTTAATCCGTCAATCACTGTGCTCATGTGACATGTGTTACTGTTCTCCTTGTTGTGTTCTTTCTTCGTGTGCTAACCAGTGAGGGTGGTTCTGTGTGCTTGGGAGTTGCCATTCTTTGTACTGTAATGTGTTTTTTGGGGTTCATAACGAGTTGTCCAAACCTTTTGTCTTGTTTTGTTTCTTCTTGTCCCTCCCTCCCTCCCCCCCTCTCCTATTGTTCCCCCCCCTACAGGCTGTGCGTTTGTCACATTTGCTACCAGGGCAATGGCACAGAATGCAATCAAAACCATGCATCACTCTCAGACTATGGAGGTACTGTACCCCTTAGCACCTATTTCTCATTTCCCCCCTTCCCCCCCTCATACATTCTGCTGCCACCATGTGTTGGAACGATGAAGAACCTGTCCAAACAGATGGAGTCCATTCATCACAGAGCATGAGTCATTTCCAAAACCACTCTTGCTTATTACAAAATTACATTGTCGTCTGCAAAATAGTTGAATAAAACTTGAAACCTTGCCTCTCACATAGCTGCTGTATCCGGAGCTAATTGGACACGACGAGAATTGCGGTCTTCTCTCATTTTTAATTTCTGAACTAAATGCATCTCATTGATTGATTCTGATAATATTCTAGAGCCTAGCTATCACAGTCTGCCATAATCAATCTATATAATTTGGACCACAGGAAAAAGAGCTCACACCATCGATAGTTAACAAGAATTAACCCAGACTGGAGTTAGATTTCTTAAAATACTGGGGCCATGTCATCATGTAGCCAATGGTATCTTTGTGGAAGTGGAGCAGCAGTAATTTGACAGCTAGCAGGTCAGAGGCTCCCCAGTGAAGCAGCAGACCAAGTCTAATTAGGAGCCCAACCAAACATAACACTCCTCCTACCAGATTAAACGCAGGCCCCAGTGGTGCTGCCACCTATTGCCCCGCATATCCTAACCTCCCCAATTCTCAGCTGGCATGGGAGGTGCTGCTGGTGCAGAAGCCATTTTCCATGTCCAGCCTGGTCCCTGTCTGGCTCTCAACTCTCAAAATACGTTTGCATCGCATGCCTCGTGTCCATGCGTCTGTCTGAACAATATGGGACTGTCTGTTTGTGTGATTGTGTGTATTGTTATGCATTCTTCTTGTTACTGTCTGCTGACATATCCTTGTTTGAATGTCTGTTTTCTAAGTTTTGTCTCCATTTGTTGTCTGCTTGTCTGTGGACTCAATTCAGCTCCTTGCGAGTGTTAAAAAGATTCACTGTCTGCAGCATTGTCCTGTGCCCCTTTTTTGGAATGTGGCCTGGCTCAGCTATGCATGGCAGATGTGTTGGCTTTGATATGAATGCAACATGCATAGAAAGCCCTTTTGAAAAATTCCGTGCAATCACTGTCCTTGCATTGATTAATAAACTAGATTCTTCTGTGTGCTTCTGATGCCGTGTAACGTCTCTGACCTCTTCACTGCTTCAGGGCTGTTCCTCACCTTTGGTGGTGAAGTTTGCCGACACACAGAGAGATAAGGAGCAGCGGCGCCTGCAGCAGCAGCTAGTGCAGCAGATTCAGCAGCTCAACAGCGCCTCCACCTGGGGAAACC
This sequence comes from Perca fluviatilis, assembly GCF_010015445.1. NCBI lineage: Eukaryota > Metazoa > Chordata > Actinopteri > Perciformes > Percidae > Perca > Perca fluviatilis. Next base: position 21,039,751 of record NC_053119.1, on the reverse strand, counting down.
TGGCCGGCCTGGGGACCCTCACACCGCAGTACCTGGCAGTAAGTGTTGCTCAAACACACACCAGTGCAGAGCTATACAGTTACTCATGTATTCATGTTTCAGTTTCAAAATGTATTAATAATTTAGCCATATAAGGCAATACATGGAATCGTATAGCAGAGAGGTGTTTTGTGATGGTGTGGTTGTTATTCGGGGTGCAATGGATCACAAAACTCACTGATCGGATCACGGTTTTGAGTCACGGATTGGATACATTTTCGGATCCGCACAAAAAAGGGGGGACAATACATATTTTTAAAATGCTTTCCATTTATAACTTAATGTCGCTAGTGGTAACTTTCAGTTTGTGTTGATTCTAGTGTTTTTACCACACCTGCTGTCGTAAAGATCTTTTCTTTACAGTGCTGTATTACTAAGTTAGCTTTACCGGGAGGTCATATAGTTGTGATGAATGTTTTGATCAGACAGAAAATCATTAATTTACAATAAGAGAATACGTTACATAATTTAATGTAGGCATCTTGCATTGTAAAGTTATTTTATGAATGAAATGGACATGTTACATACCTGAGGGCCAATTCAGGGTCAGTTTTGAATCATTTATAACCCCGTAATTGTCTCTGTCATCTGTTAAAAGCCCGACCGTCATCTGTCTTTCCCTTCTGGCTTTTAGTTGTAATTTGTTTGATTTAATTTTTCTGTGATGGCCCTACCACAGTATCAGCCATAACTTCAACAGATGACTTCTAAAATTACAATACAATTACGCCTATATAAATAAATCTCCTGCTACCTTTTTACGTGGCTGCACAGGCTTTTCTGGTGTTACAAAGAAATCTGTGACCTGTCAGAATGTGTGCTCTGTAGCGCCGTCTACTTGCCGTAAATCATTTTGTGACTTTGCAGGAAAAATCGTACCTGGGGGGGAAGCCATTAATAAAAACTATATAAAAATGGCGTTCTTTTCACTGTCTTGTATGCTGTTACAGGTCATTTATGATCATTAGATGAAAAATTACACTGTTTCAGAAACCTTTAAAAGTTACATATAGTAACTGTAAAGAACTATTACATTTTAAATAAATCATTTAAATGTGACCAGCAATAAACAAGCCATGTTCTTTTTTTGTTTTAAAGTATGGATTCAGGCACTGTTTAGGTTTTTAAAGTATTGTTTTTAGGACCAGTATTGGGGGAACCCAACCGATACCCAACCCTAATGGCAGATGTCATGTTTGCTTTTGATGCTACAACATCCTTCCATTTCCCTTAAATCAAATTGTATGTGATATTTGGATAGATGGAAAGAGCAGCTCAGTCAGTTCAATCTGTTTTTGCCTGTCACTACTTAATGTGCATGCAGTAGCCTCAATATCTCTAGTTTTCTGGCCAGAACCCGCTCAGCTGCTCATGTTATGTCCATGTTTAAGTCACATGCTCATTGGCTCCAAGTCAGTAAGCACATGCAGGTCACATGCCATGTGTCCTTCAGCTAGAACACAAACTGAGTGAAACAAGATATTTCTACTCTGAGCTGAAGAGAATCAGTTTAATGTGTAAAGTTTATATGTACTAGCCCCATAATAAGCTAATCTTTTTGATAACATTTTAATATTTAACATTTTTTGCTTACAAGGGAGTCTATATTGTAAACAAAGTGGCCGCTGCATTTCCATCCAGTCACTGTTTAACAGGTGAACAAAACAGGATCACCTAACAATATAATTCAATACAAAATATGCCTGAGAAAATTCCTGCCTTTTTCAGTTTTTGTTGAGACTGCGTGGTCTGTTCAAACATGAACCTTAACACCTCCCAAATCTGCCATTTGTGGCAGTTACCAAACAGCTCCAGGTGCATTACCACCTCTTCCTGGACTGGAGCAGACAGACCCTGATTTGCATTATCCAATCTTTGTGTCACATTCATTGTATAATGGCAACACTTGAAATGTCTGTTGTGAAATTCATCAAAACACGCAACTGTGATTTATAATGTTGATGAATTTAGACCTAATATTGTGCCCCCCTCCCTTTTGATTCTTGAACTCAGTCTTTTTCTTTGTCCTCAACAGTTGCTCCAACAGGCCACATCTACCAGTAACCAAGGCAGTTTCAATAATATGCAGAGGCTAGGAGGTGAGTTCACCCTCTCTGATGTCAAGACCACTGTTCTTAAGTCATCCTCAAATGAACAAGCCAACACTTGTCATGTCAACAACCTTGTGACTCTGCCTGACACACACGTTTTTAACTACTGTAAATCACATTACGCTTTCAGATCAGTGGCACATTCATAATCGGTGCTGTTATTCTAGGCCTGTGCAGGCTGCTTAAAGACAAACATGCCGCACATAACCATAAATTGATTAAATTAAACAAGACTAGGTCAAAACCTAGTATATGGCTGCACCGTGTATGGTTAATGTGCTTAATTGTGGCCAAATAATTACAGGGATATTCAGTGGTAGTGTCTATAATGGGAATATAGATATTACATGGTCATCTGTTGTGGTCCCAGTTTTGTTTGTTTACTGAAGTACCTTATTCCATGACATGTTACAGAAACATTAAAGACAAATAATTGAGGACCACTTTTCACTGCCAAAGTGTTATTGTGTAATTAATGTTACTTTGTTAAATAGACCAGACCTAGGTTGCACCCTATGACAATTGAACCACATCCTCAAATGTTGGTCTTGAGGAGCTGCAGTATTTATTCATGCATAGACTGAAACCTACACTGAACATTTACTACCACCTGACAACTTTACAGTGTATTTCTTCTCCGCTGTCTCTGTATTGCGGAAGTTAATCAGCTGATTGATGGGTGATAGCAGAGTTAAAAGCCTGTGTCGCGCCAATACATTTCGAAAGCGAAATGGCCAATCGGGAAACGCCAACACTGACATCATCACGCTCACTCCGACCAATGGTGGAACTTCATCACAGAAGGAAAGAATTTCGAGGTTATGAGCCTGGTCGAAAAGGCACACCCCATAACTATAGTGAGGCCGTTTTTTGTATGTTGAAATATTATTTCAGGTCAAATACTAAAAGCAGTACTGCATTTTCCCATTGGTATTAATAAAGTACTCTATCTAATACAACCCTGACACCAGTGTGAAAACTAAAATAAACATATTTGGATTGTATTTGGTACAGTAATGCCAAAGTGACCAAATGTAGTGGCTTGATTATGATTTAACAAAACCATGAGAGATGATGAAAGAACTCTATGGATGAGTTAGATGTTAACCTGACTAACAAGAGTGAATGGAAAAGAGCAAGAAGTATTACAAGAAAGCCATGTTGTGTCCAGGCAGTGTAAAATAGAGGAGGCTGAGAGATAAAGTTTTTTATTGACAATCCCAAAATCCCATCCCATCTTAAGCCGTAAAGATATATTCTCTATGCTTGAATTCTAGAGAAGTTTGTTCCCTCCTAAGACTTTTAGAACGGTGCGTGTCTGCGAGAACTTTAGCGTAGCTTTGGAAGTCACCTTTGTTTCTTCGTTCTCGCAGCAGGCATGAACCCCCTTCAGCTGCAGAATTTGGCCACATTAGCTGCTGCTGCAGCTGCAGCCCAGAGCTCTGGCAGCCCGAACTCCACCAGCACCATGTCTGCAAACAGTGCAGCCCTGGGAGCCCTGGCCAGTCCAGGTAATAACTAAAACTAAAACCGACATGAGCCGTAGTATGTGCATGTACTGTGTATACAGTAATGAGCACCCAGTGCGAGTCGAACACTGTTCATGGTTATTTTTAGTTTAGTTAGAATACTTTAACTATTATGGATGTTTTGCTTGCTGAGTTTTTGACCTTGTTTGCTAAATTTACATGTCTGTTATCTTAGTTTCTCTTCAGACATAACCGTTAAATCTTAAGTGTAAATAAAGAGATGAACATACATGTTCAGTTAGCCCTCATGCTGCTGTGATCGTATCAACAAACTGCTCTGCAAACCTCCCTCCTCTATTTGCCTAACAGCCCCCAGCCATTCCTCAATTATTTTATGTGAGTTAATCAGCCATATATAACATTTTATGAGACCCCCCCCCATTTCCCTTTTAATCTGTGTAAATATACATTGGCTCCATCTGTCAGAGTTTTGCATATTGCTGCTGCGGTAACGACTCTCCGCTTTAAGAGACAGATTTTTAACTGCCCTCTCACTGCTGTGCCATCCTCTCATAATCGTAACAATTTGTGGCAAAGATGCCAGACGTACAGTATAGAGTGATATGAGGTGTGTTTAACATGTGCTAGTCATCCCTGTGGTAACGTTTTTATTTTTTATTACATATACAGTGTATATTTAAATATATTTTTTTGTGTCTTGTAACAGTCGGTTCAACAGCAGCGTCCAGCGCGGGTGCTGCCATGAACACCTTGGCATCTCTGGGCACACTGCAGGGTCTCACTGGCACCTCTATGGGCCTCAACCTCAACGCTCTTACCAACAGCATCAGTGGTAAGTGTCTGTTTTTAATAGCTGGATAAAAGCTAACAGTTGTACACTAATGTCAATGCTGCATTAAGAAATGGTTACCACTAGGGAGCAGCGAGACTTAAAAACCTTACTGTTTTGGTTTGCTGGACTGAAAAGCAAATTTTGCTCTGTTCTTGCTGCTGCATGTTAAAGATAGACCCACTTTATTTGGTACACCTGTAAAACTTAATGCAAATCAATAGAACAGTCATAAATTCTACCTTTTTACGAAGATAATGATCAATTTTGAGAGGTATTTATTCAACGGTTTTATTATTGAGGTTTGTAAATTCTTTTGCATTGTTATACTGGTATTTTTATATTTTTTACAGTCATTTCTGTTTTTATGCTTAATATCTTAAGTGAGTGTTGTATTTTGAGAGCAAAGATTACCAGAGTCGAATTCCTTGTTTGTTTACGCAAACCTGGCCAATAAAGCTGATTCTGAGGTTGTAATTTGCTCTGGTGTTGGACTGCACTTAATGATATTGAGAGGTGTTTTGCCCATCCTATTTACAAACATGATGGAGAAAGAATATTAGTAACTCATTTTAATATAATGCATTCCAGAACAACAATACCACTAATTATGACCTCAGTAATAAACGCATGCATGGAATTAACACTTAGATAGAATATGTGGCAGAGCTGTTGTTCTGGACTGAATTAGCTTGTACAGGTGTACCTAATGAAGTGGCCAGGGAGTGTAACTTGAGAAGCAAAAGGCTTTGTTTTTCTGCCCCCTGGTGGCCAAAAACATGTAATTCCTCAATTTTCTGTAAGCTGCAAAATTGGGTTAAGAGTGTACAACCCATTTGTTTGTTTTTGTTTCCCAGGTATGGGGGCCATGAACGGAGGCCTGGGAGCCTCCATGGCCAACGGGTCAGCAGCCAGCTCCATGGACGCTCTGACCCAGGCCTACTCAGGGATGCAGCAGTACACCGCCTCCGCCCTGCCCTCCCTCTATGGCCAGTCTCTCCTGCAGCAGAGCATTGCTGGCGGCCAGAAGGAAGGTGAGCATTATCACTTTTGTTAAATAACATTAACTTGAGGATTAACTAATTGTGTCTGTGGGTGCATCTTAATACGTTTCTAACTTGAGTCTTGTCCGTTTTTCTTATCAAATGGAGTAGGGCCAGAGGGCGCCAACCTTTTCATCTACCACCTGCCCCAGGAGTTTGGGGACCAGGATCTTCTGCAGATGTTTATGCCTTTTGGAAATGTGGTTTCTGCCAAAGTCTTCATTGACAAGCAGACCAATCTGAGCAAGTGCTTTGGTAAGTGTGTTGGCACCACTGGGCCCTGAAGCCCTCTTTATTGTATAATTGATGTACGTGCCACGTTGTGTGGTGGATATTAGGGTTCTTAAAGGAACACGCCAACTTATTGGGACTTTCGCTTATTCACCGTATCCCCCAGAGTTAGTTAAGTCCATACATACCCTTCTCAGCTGCGTGCGTGTTGTAACTCTGTCTGACGCCCCCACCACTAGCTTAGCTTAGCACAGATCCTGGAGGTAACCAGCTCCAACTAGCCTACTGCTCCGAATAAGTGACAAAATAACGCCAACATGTTCCTGTTTACTTGTTGTGATTTGTATAGTCACAGGGTGTACAAATAACAAGGTCACATTAACACAGCCATCTTCTAACAGTATATAAACTGGGAACTATATTCCTAGAAAGGCGAAGCACTGCTGGGCTTCTCAGGTGCTGCAAGCACCTGAGAAGTTATGTAAAATTAATTAGTTTGAGTTATGAAATTATGCAACTCAAAAGTTATCATGAAATATTGTGTTTTAAGAGTTAGTTTACTCATATTTAGGAGCACTAAATGATATGTTTGGTTACTTAATTATAGGGTCATTTGTTTCTGGCACCAGTCTTAAAGCGTAACTCTCGCCAAAATGCAACCTAGGGTCTTTTTGTGAATGTACCCGGGTCAAACTTTCGTTTTAAAAGCATAATTAGGACGGAAACGCCACTTTTAAGATTTACCGTTTTTCGGCCTTTTGAATGGGAGAGCTAGGGCACTACTCTGGTCGCATCAAAATCACTATTTTTACAACACTAAGAAGGTTCGACACAACATGAAACTTTGCTCAGAGTATCACCAGGGGCTCTACACATGAACATGAGCATTGAGAACATTGTTTGTGTACAGAGTTTACTAAAAAAAGGTTTTGAACAACTCACTGTACCTGTTGTTTTTCTGGTCGCCGTCCATCTCGCAAGTAAAAAATAGTCGAGGGAGGAGAGTAAAGATGGAAAGCTCCTAAAGCTTAGTTCCATATAAATGCACAGATAATTTGTTTTGTCATTTAGTAAAAAACAATATTGACCTTGGAGTCTGTTCATTCGCATTCAGAGATCGACTCTTATTGACTGAGAAAATGGCGGATGGCGTAAACAACAACTGCTAACTCTGTAAACTCTGTGTACACAAACCATGTTCTCAATGCTCTAGTAGAGCCCCTGGTGATACTTCGAGCAAAGTTTCACGTTGTGTCGAGCCTTCTTTTTTAAAAATTGCGATTTTGATGCAACCATTGTAGTGCCCCTAGCCCTCCCATTCAAAAGGCCATTTGACCGAAAAATGAAAATACGGTAAATCTTAAAAGTGGCGTTTCCGTCCTAATTATGCTTTTAAACGAAAGTTTGACCCGGGTACATTCACAAAAAGACCCTAGGTTGCATTTTGGCAAGAGTTACTCTTAAAGTAATAATTGCAATGGCTTTCCTTTTTCCAGAGAAGATTCTCTCCTTTAAACCCCCCCACAAAATCTGATGTTGTACACCATGCCCTTGAAGTACCAGGCAATGTTGTGTTTAAAGGTCCCATGGCATGAAAATTTCACTTTGAGGTTTTTTAACATTAATGAGTTTCCCCCAGCCTGCCTTTGGGTCCCCCCCCAGTGGCTAGAAATGGTGATAGGTGTAAACCGAGCCCTGGGTATCCTGCTCTGCCTTTGAGAAAATGAAAGCTTAGATGGGCTGATCTGGAATCTTCCTCCTTATGAGGTCATAAGGAGGAAGGAGTCCCCTTTCTCTGCTTTGCCCGCCCAGAGAATTTGGCCCACGCATGAGAGAGAGACATCATGGCTTTCAAACGAGCAAAGTGGCAGTTGGTCAAGGCCACACCCCCAACATCCACCTTACGTACGCTCAAGTCGGTGTCGCCTCAGTGTGTTTTGAGGCAGTTTTTGGAATCTCGGGGACCTGACTAATCAGTCCGACTGCCTTTTCTAACGTCGGTCGGCCGTCTGGTTAGTGTGTCAGCGCCATAAGGAAAGCTCTATGTGGGACTGGCTCTAGTGGCTGTAATTCTGCACCAAGGCTGAATTTTGGGAAAGAGACTACAGACAGTATTAGGGGATCACTAAGGTCTATATAAAAGCATCCATAGAGCACCATGTCATGGGACCTTTAAATGTGAAGGGGGTGTGTTGAAGTTCAAACGGGGTGTTAAATGTATGTAACATGTGCCCTCTACCTTTTTGTTATCAGGGTTTGTCAGCTATGACAATCCTGTGTCTGCGCAAGCTGCCATCCAGGCCATGAATGGTTTCCAGATCGGAATGAAGAGGCTGAAGGTTCAGCTGAAGCGCTCCAAGAACGACAGCAAACCCTACTGATCCTAGCCCTGGGGCCTTCCCCCCCCCCTCCCCAGCTCTAATGCTAGCACTGCTAGGGTAAGTTCACCCTCCAGCCATGGTCACCACAGCAGAGACTCAGTGGGGCAGGGGGGAAGGAGCCCACCACAGGAGGGAGACTCACTCTACTCCTCTTAATAAAAAAAAAAAAAAAAAAAAATGGTTACAATGATCTTTCCACATTTTACTGTATTTCATTCCTGCGGTTTTATCATGAAATTTGAGTCGGATTAAATATTTTAATGTATATGATTATTTATGACTATCACTGGAGTCAGTGTTCGCTGGAGGTATTTTGTGTCACTGTAATTAGTGGAGACCATCAGGTGTGTTTTCATGCCATTTCATTGCCTTCAGGTCAAGCTAGACAGGTTGACTAAGGATCACTTATTGTGTTGAAGGGCTGAAGCCAGGCCACGTAGACCCAGAGCTTCAACCTGTCTATGGCTTTTTACATTTAGTCTGTCTCATTTGTTTGTCATTCTTAATGTGAAAATCTTTTGCACTCTAAATTCTTAGATCATTACTCTCTTTCTTTCCCTCTTCTGTCTCCCACTCTCTCTCTCATATCTAAGCCATGTTAAGCTAGGCTACCTCTCTTTTCTCTATTAACAACCTCTTCCAGTCATTCCATCCATCCTCCAAGTCTCCCGGAAGGGAGACTGGTTCTAGATGGATCTCTTTGGGTGCCAAGTATACAGCATGTTGGAGTCTCTGCCATATGTCCTGGTGGTGTCCCTTCCTTAAATCTGTGTATTGTTTTTGTGTGTCAGGGGAGGAGGGGGGATGTTTACCGCACTGTCCTTTTTAATGTATGTGGTGATTGGCATTGTTTTTGTTGGTTTTTGTGCCTCATGGCTAAACGATTCTTGTGCTGTGCCCCTAACTTTCTCTTCTCTCCTCTTTGTCCTCTCTCTCTATCTCTCTCTCTCCCTCTCTTCCTTTCGTGTTTTTGTTCCTTTTTTAGAACAAATCTCCATGCCTGTTTGCTCATCATTAGCCTAGCATGTCTTCATGATGTTGAAAGCCAAGCCAAACTCCTGGCCTCATCATCCCACCATTGTCTGTGATGTCTCTCTAAGCTCGCCTGACCAATACCTGGCCACCCACTGACCCTTGACCTTAGCTCAACCTGATTTTTCTGCATGTGTATTCATTTTGTTTTGGTTTTTTTTCTGTATAGAAATGTGACAAGTGGGAGAGAGGTCAAGCAAATCAATGTGAAAAATTGCCTGCGTGCATTCATTTAAGAGAACTTTTTTCGAATGTTTTTCCTTTTTTTTGCGACTGTTTTAAAAACCAACCTGTGGGATTTCGTATTTTTAATTTAGCTTTGTTTTTTTGTGTTTATTTTTACCTCTCTCAGTAAAATTCACTTGAAAGTTGAATACAGGGATTGGCACACAGCTGTGCTATTTGGTGCCATTAGCAATACGTTGGCTTCTTTTAAAAAAGAAAAAAGAAAATGCTACAGGCCACTTTTCAACACTTTTGAAAGTCTGACCAGTAAAACCCCTCTCAGTGCTCTGTAATGATCTCTACATTTTGCGGGCAGTGTGAAGATTTACACCAAGGCTATTTAAAAATATATTTTCTTTTCATTTACAAAAATCCAGTGTATTTACCTTTTTTTGAACTATTGATGGCACAATAAAAGGTACATTTGCTCTGCTTAGAGAAATGACTACCTACATGAGTCAACTTTTTTAGAACTGATTCACAAATAGACAATCTGTGGTTTAAATGCACACTTAGATTACCTATATTTTATACCATTGAATCTATAGAAGTTTAACTAACAGAACCCAGGCAAAACTTTGGGTTTTTTGTAGATTATGTTGTAATGTCATCTGTGTGTGTGTGGGGGGGGGGGCGGGTCTTCAGTGTATTACATTTTTAAAGAGGACTAAAATCAGTTTGATCGGGCGTGAACGTTTGAGGATCATTTATAGTAAATTAAAAACACTTTAAGTCAAAAAATTCCTCTGCATTAATTGTTATTTCAACATCTGGGAAAAGGTAAAAAAAAAAAAAATTCCACAAGGGTCACAGTATGTAGACTTAATTTTCTTTTCAGCGTTTATGAAAAATTTAGTGTTCAACTTCCACGGTACGTCTTGTTGACTTTCTGTGAGTTTGTCATTAATAATTTAATTAATTGATGTTTCACCTTGGTTTAGTTTGGATGCCTCATGTTGAAAGATGATTAATGTCTGTTTATCATACAGATGCCAGACAATGTATTTTTGTTTTAATTTGATGTTAAAGTGCCCATGTGTCAAACTCAGTGTTTTTGAATTCACACGTTTGTTCCTGTAATATTACCTAGTTTTCTTTACACACACACACACACACACACACACACACACACACACACACACACACACACACACACACACACACACACACACACACACACACACACACACACACACACACACACACACACACACACACACACACGACCACACCGTGACACGCATAACACTTTCTGTGGTTGCAAATGTGGGAGCCCCTGAAGAAGAGATCACTTGGACACAACACACGACCTGTGGGTCTCTGCACATTTTATAGACACACACTCTTGCTTTTTTTTTTATTTTAGTTTTTTGCTGATTGTTCTTTTAAGTGACTTCCAGTATCATGTTTCAGTCGTACACAATGCACAGCACATTAATGCTACTTACTAAGTCCACCACAAATAGTGTTGGTTTACAAATACATTCCATTTTTTTCAACACAAAGTTTACATTTAGTTTTTGCCGGGGTGGTATTTTGTCTGTTGTACTACACGTTGCGACAACCCTGGTAAAATAACAACCACTTCACTCCCAAAGAAGGGTTCCCTAAAACTGCGTACCTGGTGGCGCTAAAAAGTTGTCAACTCAGGGGCTTTTTTTGTGTGTGAAACTAGACACTCACACAGGATTACGACACAAAAATGCACACTTATTCACCATTTGACCTTTTCGGTTTTGGATTTATTTTTTATTTTTTCTCGAAATACATAAATATTCCAAAAAATATATAATATAAAGAGGTACCAAATTTGAAACTGAAAGTGCTTGAGGAAAGTGTTGTGGTTTTGTAAGGAAACATTAAGCACAATTGTGGGAGCTAATCACTTTTGCAGAATGTTGTGTGTGTGTGTGTGTGTGTGTGTGATTATAATCCCCAAAATTTCAAGGTACCACCGATTTCACTTTTTAATATGGGCATGTGCTTTTTACAGTGTGTTTTTTCTATCCAAATGCAATACAATATTCAAAGTGCCATATATACGTCTAGAAACTGCCTACACATCCTTATCAGGCCTTGGTTTAGAGATTGCTGCAGTTCGCCTTTTTTGTCTATTTATGCCAGTGTAATCGAAAGCTCTTGTCACCTGCTCATGTCCCCCCCTTCTCTTCCTCCCCCCCACCTTGTGTGTTGAGTTATTGGTAAAATGTGTGTTGTGATGTACTCAATTTGAACAGTTGGTTTAAAAAAAAAATTGTAGATAAACAATAAACTTCCCTATACATTTGAAGTTTAAACCTCTTTCTTAGTGAGTGTGAACACGTGTACTGTAACACTTTGCGATACAAACGATGGGTGACCAGAAGGGGAATTTGTTTCAAAATCAAAGTGAACAAGATAAATCTCAAGTTAATAAAAAAAAAAAAAAAACTTGAGTGCCATGTTAAGATCTTGAAATGATAAAAATGTGTCCAACACTGAAATGATTGCAGATCGGTGGTTGGTATGCAGTGTATGGTAAAGTGTTACTGTGAATGAATAAAAAAAGCACAATGTACGGTCCACAGCGGTCCTAACAGGAACTTGACTCACTTCAGGGGCTTCCATCACAAATCCCGTTCAAGCTCTAACAATCACTTTTTTTGTTCTGTTTTCATATTCTGAAGTGCTATTTTATTTTATTTTTTTGACAAGTGTGGTCGCTTTGCATCTCTATAGATATTGTCTTGATCTAAAAGAAAAAAAAAAAAATCTTTTCCTGTTATTTTCTTGTCTGATAATCGGTAGGACTTTGTTCATGTTCCACCAATAATTTAATAGATGTTTTATCTTGTCTTGATGAAAGCCAAAGTGGGTGCATCTTGATGTGATCTGTAATATGCATACAGTAGTTTTTTTTTTTTTTTCTGTTCAGTCAATATAAATTTTTTGAAACTGGGTGGGATTTAAAAAAAAAAAAGACATGCACAGGCTTTCCAATTTCTACAACTGGTTGTTCATATGTATTTTGTACCAGTGAAGCTTTTTATATTGGAAATTAAAGAAAAAAAATTATATTGGAAAAAAATTGTCTGGCCTCTCAATGTGGCCTCGCCTTGACCAGGTCTCGAGTTTGGCCTCTTGGTGGTGTCAAGCAATTTTTGTTTGTTTTTTTGTCTCTAAAAGATGCCTGATTTTGATTTTACTCAAATCTCTTTGGGTTTCTCTATTCGTTAATCAGTTTCCTTTTTTGGGGGGGGGGGATCCTCTAAATCGTGGTAAGTTTCATGTTAGTATTTGTGCTGTCCACATAGTTTAATGGTCATCAGGATTTCAACAACTTTTGTGGATAATTGTCTTAGTTGAAGAGTTAACGGTTTAGTTTGAGCCTTGCTTTTTACCTGTGTAGAGTTTTCTGATTTTGTTTTTTCCCATAGCGGGGTGTGTAGCCGAAAGACTGTGTTCTTTTTTGGTCAATGTTTGTTCATGTGTGGTGTGTTTCTTTGCCTCTGTCTCCAAATTAAACCATTTCCCCTAATATGGACTGTGTGTCTTTGTGTGTTGTGCTTGTCCAGTGTTGTAAAGACATTTTACAAACCCCCCCCCCCTCCCCCAGTGTGTCATGTCTCGCTAACTTGTTTCTCTTCGTTGTGCTTCTCTTTGCTTATTTTTACGCAGTAACCGATGAAGGAAAGCAGGTTTATCTAAATGTTAATGTGAACCTCCAGGTATCTGATGGGCTGGGGGGGCGGGGGTGTCATAGGTAATTACTTTGGGTTTTATTTATAAAACTCCATTCTACAGCTAGTTTGGGTTTCTTATACATCTGTGAAGCTGCACCCTGTGTTTACACAAATAAATCAACGTTTCCTGTCAAAAAAAGTTTAATTAGCAGTTAACACCTTGAGTTTAGACTCCATAGTAGTTAACTGATTAGTTGATCAACAGAACATTAATGCTTTTATACCTGAAAATGATAGAAATTAATTGGCCATCATTTTGATAAAAGATCAATGATCATTACACTAGTTCCAGCTTCTCAAATGTTAAGGATTTGAAGATATTCTCTGTCTTCCATGACATGAAAGAAAATATCTTTTGGGCTTGGATGTTTTTTTGGGGAGAAAACGAGTCCTTTGAAGACGTTAACTTTGGCTCTGCAAAATTGTGAAGAGAATTTCTTGAACATTTTCTGAAATTTTTATAGACCAAATGATTAATCAATAATGGAAATGATCATTCGGTGCAACCCTGAAAACAAATGTTTCGAACATTTGTTGGTTCCAGCTTCTCAAATGTGAGGCTTTTCTTCTTATGTGTTATACAATTTTACATTGGATATACTAGGACTTTAAACCATTGGTTGGGAAAAAATCAATTAGAAAACATCACCTAGAGTTCTGTAAATTGTAATGGGTGTTTTCTCCATTTTCTGGCATTTTATAGACAAAATGACAAAAATTGATTGATAAGGTAAATAATTATAATTTGCAGCCCTATTCCATAGAAAAACTCCAAAAACCAGGTGACGGGTGTAAGGGGGGTGGTCCAGAGGCTTACCCCACTCTGAGAATTTTGGCTGTGAAAGCCCAAATTTGGTGGCCTCTGGCACATTCTAATGCCACTATTCCATCATATACTAATCTTAATAATTGCATATTTTAATTTGCCTACAGGATTGTAAATGTGGTGAATTATTGTAAACTAGAATGAGGCTTCTTGTGTGTTTTAGCTCACACAGTCTGTAAATAGCGATTTATATTTCAAGCCACCCATATTCCTGACTGATCAGAACTTTTGTATTTAAGGATAATTAGACCTTATTTATTATGTGTTATTTATTGACTCTTTCATTGTAAGTTTTATCAAGACATGCCACAATAATGGTTAATGTAGGCCTACTGTTACATAAACACATTCATATATCAGGCTACTGCAGGGAGTATGACATATATTTTAAAAACATGATTGTGGGCATCTGACATTAGTTTGCATAATTAGTCAATGGCAAAAAAACGTTCTAGGAGTTACAGTAAGGCTGCATTTTCCTCATATGAGATAGTTATGTTACTTTGACAACATTCCCTGTGTTTGCAGTGTCTTAGAGATGGCTCTGCTGTAAAAAGATGCAAATAAAGATGTAGCGCTTTCAGAGCAACTTGACGATTGCGTAGTATAGTAATATCAGTTTAACATGGTATAATAAAGATATTTCTATTGGACAAAGGGAGCCTCACCTATATCAACATGTCCTGCTGCATTGCATCATGGTCTAATAACAGTGGTGTGGGTGGAGAAACATAGGAGGCATCTCTGCTTGTTTTATTATACAGTTTCCTCTCTTGTTGAACTGTATGCTGTTAGACTAAGGAGAATTTGAGATAAATTAATAACTAGAAAAAGCAACATATAGAAAAACAAAATTGTCAATTTCTTACCAAAACCACGTAAAATCCTGCTTGCCAACGTTCAAATGTGGAGTCTGGAATTTACAATCAACACATGAACGCAGCACTGATCTCGTTCCTTGACACTTGCGCTACGTCACGGGGCTACTTGAGGTACTTCGGAGTTTTAACTTAAACACGAGGAAATGTATTATCGTATATTACAAATACAAAAGTGGTGTTTTTTAATAAACCTGAGACAAAAGTAATGAAAACTTAAAAGTGAAAGGTTTACTTATGAAACGTGTAACGTTACATGAACCTCAGCCAATAGGCTTCCGATGCGTCGTCTCCTCCCATAACGCCCCTCTCTCGGCAGTATGGCCGCCGACCTGTAGCCGTTCTATGGTTGGCGTGTGTGGATATAAAGATTAGCTATAGTTTTACATTTTCAAACGATGTCGGCCGTACTTTTCCTTAAAAAGTCGTTGAGCAAACTGCCACCGAGTGTCGCTCGGCAGGTGGTCGGCTGTTGTTATCACACCGAGAAAGGTGTTTACGGATACCGACCCAAACTGACCGAGAGCCACCACAAGTTAAGCGACCGCATCGCAGCACTGAATCAAGGTCAGTATGGGGTTAATTTATTGTGTGCATAATTTAACATCACCCGATAAGAAGAGGAGGAGCTCAAGTAACGCTACTGACTAAGAGGCGTGCATTGATTTTTGTGTATAAAATATATTTTATTATTTATTTATTATTATTATTTGTGTAAAATAGTCACTTGGCTCAGTGTTGATTTATAGCTCGGTTGTTGTACACCCAGTGGCTGACACTGAAGTGTGTTTCGGAACAGGATTAGCTAACCCTAACCCATGCTGACAGCGGCCTGTTGTCTTGCAGATCATGGTCTTGCCCGTCTGGTGGAGGCATACAGAGCACATGGACACAAGGCTGCTAAAATTAACCCCTTACTACCCCAACAGCCTGTTGCTCACAGCGTCCCGGAGATAAACATGCTGACTGGCACCATCACAGGACCACTCAACACCTCAGGTAACTGTTACATCACAGCTGTGGATGGAGACCTACAGAAAGCATGCAGAAGTTGGGATAATGACAATCTCTCCTCCTTGTAACCTTGTTTTATTACTTGTATACGTGCAACATTATGTCATTATTATATTTATTCACATTTTCTGAATAGTTTAGGTCCTTCAATCTAGTTTAGGTCCTTCAATCTAGTTATGGTATTTATGGTATGGTAGGTATTACAACATGTAAAAATATTCCCATACGTGGCCGGGTTGGCTCAGTGGTTAGAGCAGGCGCATGTGTACTGGGAGGTTTATGCCTCGACGCAGTGGTCTAGGGTTCGAGGCCGACCTGGGACGATTTCCTGCATGTCTTCCCCTTCTCTCTCCCCTTTGTCACCTAGCTGTCCTGTCGAGAGATAGATAGATAGATAGATAGATAGATAGATAGATAGATAGATAGATAGATAGATAGATAGATAGATATAGATACACCCATACAATGTATGTATTCAAAATCATACTGATGTGTTAGTAAAAGTAAGTTTCAAAAGCTGTGTGCTTTATTATTGGTTTAATATTACTTTTAACTATTTTATAGAAAGTTTGGCAGTTATTACAATGTATCATATTTTATCATTTGTATGTAAAATAATTGTAAAATAATACACTTGTCCAATAAATGTAGAGGAGTAAAAAGATATACAATATTCCTTTTAAGTGTAGTGGAGTAGAACTTTAAAGTAGCGTTATATTAAAGCATTCAAGTAATGTACAAGTATGTCAAAATTGTACTTAATTGCAGTACTTGAGTAAATGTACTTAGTTACATTCCACACAGTTAATTGTAATGTAGGTCTGTTGCCAAGTGAAAATGTAACTCTGAAAGAACAAATTTACAAAAACCTGATAAACATTCTGAAACGGTTTATTCTTCTATCTTTTCTAATGTTAAATTATCTGAGTATTTGGCGAAGTGCTGTACAAAGTACTGTGATTTTATTTAGTTGTACATTTTATTGTTTTATAAACCTAAGGATGGAAATGGTTGGAGGATGGTGTTACCTTTCAGCTGAGGTTAAAATAAAAAAATTGAAAAGTCAGCTAGTTGATTGCATTCACCAGTTACACCATGTATAGAATAGTCCTTGATTAGATCAGATTAGACTAAAGACTTTGGTGCTCTCTAGTCCTGAGGAGTAAAACATGAAAATCAACAAACATGAACATGAAAAACAGCGCTCCCCTCTGTTCACTTGTGGATGTTATCACGGCTCATTCAATGTGCTTCTGCAGGTCTACGGCACATTTGCAAAGCGGAGGCTTCAGTGGAAGAGGTTCAGGCCTACCTGGAAGAAGCCTACTGTGGCCACCTGTCAGTGGAGACCAGCCAGCTGAGCAGCCTCGACGAGAGGGAGTGGTTTGCTGACCGCTTTGAGGAACTCAGGAAAAATAATTTCTCCACAGAGGAGAGGAGGCAGCTGGCCAAGATCATGCTGGAATCTCAGGTAGGTCCAAGAAGAAAGAGGAGGGCGCAAAAAAATGTCTTATTTGACAGATCTTATCACATGTTTTTTTGGTAATGTTGTGTATTTTTAATCCATCTGTTTCTTTACTTTTTCTTTCACCGCCTGTAGGAATTTGACCACTTTTTGGCCACCAAGTTTGCTACTGTGAAGCGTTATGGAGGAGAAGGAGCAGAGAGCATGATGGCCTTCTTCTACGAGCTTTTCCACCAGTTGGCCCACACCGGAGTCACTGACATTGTCATCGGCATGCCCCACAGAGGCCGACTTAACCTCCTGACAGGCCTGCTGAAGTTCCCACCAGAGGTTAATTAGCCTTAGACAGCCACATTTAATGAGACATGTACTTTCAAATTATCTGTAACCTGACAAGATTAGATTGTTTATGTTGCATGACTGTGATCAGCAGCACAAGTAAACCGAAAGTTACAGCCAGCTGACAAATTAACAAGGGTAAGATAACATCAACCCACACTGTTCTTCCATCATTTTTCTCTCCAGCTCATGTTCCGTAAGATGCGTGGCCTCAGCGAGTTCCCCGACACCTCGCCTGCCATCGGTGACGTTCTCTCCCACCTCACCTCCTCGGTGGAGCTGGATTTTGGAGCTGGACACCCTCTTCATGTGACCATGCTGCCCAACCCATCTCACCTTGAGGCGATCAACCCTGTGGCTCTTGGCAAAACCAGAGCCAGGCAGCAGCTCAGGCAGGAAGGAGACTATTCACCTGAAGACAACGCCCAGCCGGGGGACCAAGTCGTCTGTCTGCAGGTACACAAAAACTAATGCACACATGCAGTCAATAGGTTTAACTTTACAAGAAGAGGAAGAACAACTTAATACCTTGCCTTTATTTAATAGTAATGCAGGAGAGACTGAAAACATGGGGAGAAACAGGATTATGACATGTAATAAAGGTCCCCAACCAGAATCCAATGGGGGAGAATGTGGTTAAATTATACATTTCCCCCATAATCTGAAATTTATTGATAAATCAAAACAAATTGTAATGAAATGTGGTGGACTATTGTATTGATTTTGGAGTTTCATAAAACCTATATTTTTTGTTGTTGTGATTAAATCTTTATCACTCATTACTAGAGGGCAAAGCAAATGTATCCAGTTACACTATGTCAGTGATCAGCCCATGTTAAAGGAACACACCGACTTATTGGGAATTTAGCTTATTCACCGTAACCCCCAGAGTTAGACAAGTCGATACATACCCTTCTCATCTCCGTACGTGCTGTAAAGCTGTCTGACGTCTCCAGTGGCATCAGCCCATCACAGAACAGGCAGGTGAATGGTTCCAGTAATCCTACTGCTCCGAATAAGTGACAAAATAACGCCAACATTTGTAGAGTCACAGCGTGTACAAAAAACAACGTGACATGAGACACAGCCATCTTCTAACCGTAAACAAACCGGGAACTATATTCTCAGGCGGAAGAATATAGTACTTGGGCGGAGTGATATGCTCGCAGCAAACCTGTCTGAGAATATAGTTCCCGGTTTGTTTACGGATAGAAGATGGCTGTGTCTCATGATACGTTGTTATTTGTACACCCTGTGACTCTACAAATCACAACATGTAATTAGGAACATGTTGGCGTAATTTTGTCACTTATTCGAAGCAGTAGGCTAGTTGGAACCAGTTACCTGCAGGATCTGTGCTGGGCTAAGCTAATGCTGGAGCCGTCAGACAGCGTTACAGCACGCACGGAGATGAGAAGGGTATGTATCGACTTGTCTTATAAGCTAAATTCCCAATAAGTCGGCGTGTTCCTTTTAAGGAAAAACTCAGGAGCTGCTTAACTTCTGGATACATGAAGGTTCAAGAGAATTAAGGTCTTACACATAAGCATTTATTGATGTTGATTGAGGAGAGATAGAGGTAGACAGTACAGTTTAAACCCAATGTGTTATTGGCAGTGTCGTCCTCAACTCTGAGGTTCTGTGCCTTTTGGCTGATGTATATATCCCTAGCACAAGTGTCAAGTTTGTGTTATACCAAGAAACTGATGGCACTAAAACAAAAGATGGTCACCTTTTTTTAGCCTAGTTCTGAGATGTATGCCAAACTGTGGCAGGTAGGCCTGTCACGATAGTCAATAAATCAATTAATCGCACGCTAAAAAAAATGAGCTCGATAATTTTTCAGGCCGCGATAATTTCCATTTGCATGCTTGTTTGTTTTTCTCGTCTCTCTCTACCAAAGAGACTGGAGGACCACTCTCGGTTCCTTAGCATAACGAGGAGTAAACCCTCTTGTCAGTCGCATGGTCTTTGTTGGGGCGGGACTCCTGGCGGAGAGAGAGACAGAGTGACAGAAAACGCTAGTTGAGAGTTGGGGCAGGGTTTCCCGCAGCACTTTGCAGTTAAGGCGCCGTCAAAAAACTAAAAAGTATATGAGCGATATCAACCGTGTTACTCGGCGTCCCGTTTTCTCCCTTTCATTTCAAACCACACAGCTGACAACCTGCAGGTGGAGGCGGTGGAGACAGGCTCGGACATACAAGCGGTTTCAGGAAAGTGGCTCCATGTGTCCGACAATGCACAGAACATTAACGGTACAAGTGTGTGTGTGTGTGTGTGTGTGTGTGTGTGTGTGTGTGTGTGTGTGTGTGTGTGTGTGTGTGTGTGTGTGTGTGTGTGTGTGTGTGTGTGTGTGTGTGTGTGTGTGTGTGTGTGTGTGTGTGTGTGTGTGTGTGTGTGTGTGTGTGTGTGTGTGTGTGTGTGTGGGGGGGGGTGTGGTGGTGTCGGCTCCCCCCACACGAGCTCCGACCTGCAGAGGAGCACAAGCGCCCGCATCGCCAAAATGAAGACTGAAAAACAGAACTATTTTGGTACAAACATTTACTGGGGGGGGGAGAAAGAAAAAAAAAAAAATAAAAAAAAAAAAAATAAATTAATTAAAAATTATTTATAAATAAATGTTAAATTTTTTTTTTTTTTTTTTTTTTTTTTTTTTATGTATATGTAATACAGTGTGTAGTTTATCCGCACAAACACTCGAGGAATGCAGCAAACTTTTGACAGCCAGTAGGCTATGAATTGCCTGGGAGCACATGCGTGACAAAAAAGGCAATTCCACAACTGTACATCAGCGTGAAAGACGACATACTAAAGGAGATCAAAGACATATATTGTGGATATTTAAAATGTCTTCCAGTTCCAGTGTTAAATATTCTTTAGAAATAAAAGTGTATTGATCTTTGAAAAAGTGTACCTGCATTATTATGCCATTATCATTAGATGCAAATTGGTCTCTCAACGACAATATTATCGTTTATCGCAATAATTTCTGCGACAATTTATCGTCCAGCAAAATTTGTTATCGTGACAGGCCTAGTGGCAGGCCCCTTTACCCTGTTTCCACCGACTAAAAGGAGACAGTCCCTTATCATACAGCTGTCTAGACTCTGAGGCTGTAGAGACCCAGAACATATTCATACATGAAGAGGTGTAGTTATTAAAGACTGGCCGAATGGCGTCGTCCCCTGACCTGTAACCTAATGTGTCTAACATGGTGTTCCTGGAAATTCCACCACAGCCCATGCATGCATATATATGTCACTGCATATAAAGTATTCTTCTTCTTCTTTTAGTACCACTATCTGCAGTAATTAGCCGCCCAAAAGGAGCCATTATTTTTTTCTTTTGTTTCTCCAGTCTTTCAATCACCTCCCTTTTACTGTCCATCAAAACATTTGACTATTTTTAAAGCATTTTTTTTCAATAACCAATATACTTACTGGAATACTAGAATGAATACAATTTCCACTGTTGCCTACAAAATGTGGATCTCCAATAATAGACCTCTAAATGTCTTCATTACTCTTCTATTCTGATCCGGGGTTCATACTTAGCAGGAGGTAATGACACTTAGCCTCTCTGGGCCTTGTTAAAGAAGTCCTTATCCAACTGTCCTGCGGTTTTACTAAAAGCTCAGGACAATCTCTGTTGTCTTCTCCACAGGTCCACGGTGATGGCGCTTTCCCTGGCCAAGGGATTGTTCCAGAAACATTGACCCTTTCAAACCTCCCTCACTACAGAGTCGGTGGGAGCATCCATCTCATTGTGAACAACCAAGTGGGTTACACCACTCCATCCGAGAGAGCGAGATCCTCGTTGTACTGTAGTGATGTTGGTCAGTGAAACACTACTTTCTTATCAAGCATAGACATCTCTGTCGAATTATATTTGCAAATGTGCCTTTGTGCAAATTTAAAGTATTTGAAAAGGTGAAACCTATTTGAATTGTCTAAGTGTGGTAAGAAATATGTTTTTTAAAATATTACTTGACACAGGTCATGCATCCTGTTATAATCAGAAAGTTATGGTCAAATTTGTTACACAGGTAAGATGGTGAACTGTGCTGTGATCCACGTAAACGGCGATGATGCAGAGGAGGTGCTGCGGGCCACTCGGCTGGCTGTGGACTACCAGAGGCTTTTTAGGAAAGACGTCATCGTAGACCTGATCTGCTACCGTCAGTGGGGCCACAACGAGCTGGACGAGCCTTTCTTCACTAACCCAGCCATGTACAAGATCATCCGGTCAGTTATATTTACCTTGTTTACATTGTATCACAACGCATTTTTACTTTAAAAGTTACCGTAGCATATACAGCATATTTCTCAGGGTTCTTTAGCAGGTGATAAAACTCTCTCGACCGCACACTCGCACACAACCTACGCCCTAAGTTATTCCTTAAAAGAGTAACTTGTGTAACACATTTTAGTTTAAAGAACATCTTAAAAATACATTTAAAAATCTCCCAATGCACAGCAGGAAGTCCACTTAGCGACCCGTAGAAACCCTGCAAGCGGAGTCGATGGGAACAGTACCACTGGAAGTTGCATCTTGACATAAGAAATTGCTTTGAGTGTCTTTAAATTCCATTTGGAGATTTCAAGATTTTTTTCCAACATAGAGTAAAACCAAGAAAGTTTGTTTGCCTGAAGCAATTGGGAATCATTTGTATAGCTTAAAAAAAAACATTTGTTCCCCCACAGACATATTGTATAATCTACTGGTGAATGACAGACATTGTCACATTGTTGCATCCTCACAGATCCCGTAAGAGCGTCCCTGACTACTACTCAGACCAGCTCATCTCTGAGGGTCTGATGACCGATGTCGAGCGTGATGCAATCAAGTCCCAACACTACGGCATGCTCAACGACAAGCTGTCTAACATGACCCTGTACAGCCCTCCACCCACCAACCTGCAGGGCCGCTGGGGGGATCTGGTGGAACCTCAGGCCAGAGTCACCACCTGGGACACAGGCGTCCCCATTCCCCTGCTGCAGTTTGTAGGCGCAAAATCTGTGGACATCCCTGAGCAAATCCAGCTGCACAGCCACCTTGGAAAGACCCATGCACAGGTGGACCATCGTCTCTGTAATTTCTGTTGGATTGTCTTGTTGACATGGCAGCAGCTGGATGATGTTTTCCTCCTGTGTGAACTCAGGCTCGGTTAAACAAGTTAGAAGAAGGGACCAAACTGGACTGGTCCACAGCAGAGGCCTTGGCTTTCGGCTCTCTCCTCTCCCAAGGTCAGTGTTAAGCAGAAAATATAAGTATCTTGGAATATTTATTTATGATTGCTTATTTATTATTGCTGTCAAGAAATGGATTTGTAGGTTTAAAATGATTGTTGTTACAGGCTTTAATATTCGAATCAGCGGACAGGATGTTGGAAGAGGCACGTTCAGTCAGCGACACGCCATGGTGGTGTGTCAAGACACTAATGACATGTACATCCCTCTGAACCACATCAGCCCGCAGCAGACAGGCTTCCTGGAGGTAAAAGCCGTATAAAACAGATAAAACATCAGTGTGAACACAATCTGTTTAAAGCATGACATCTTCATATCCTTAATTCTTAAATTAAAGTTGCAAGCAGCGTTTTGCCTTCGCACCTTTGCGCACGTCGGGGTTACCTGCAGATGCCGCTCCTTTCTGCCCGCAAACCGTCACCACTGGAAAAAGGAACTCTCTGCTGAGTTTAGTGATACCTCACACAAGAGTCTACATGAAATGGGTCTTTAGTTATGAAAGGGGCGTGGCTAAAGCATAGGAAAACAACCAATGAAAAAGGAACTCTGCTGAGTTCAGTGATACCTCACACAAGACTCTATGTCAAGCGGTTCATGAGTTATGAAAGGGGGCGTGGTCAACATGTAGGGGCATGGTCAAAATGCAGGGGGGCAGCTCAATATTACATCTAGACCACACATTGTAAATATCATGTAAACACTGGAGTTACAACAACTTCATCGATTAAATGCTCAAAATGGCCGCCACGCCCACACCGTTTGATGAAAAGTCTTGCTTTTAATAACTTCTCATCATATGGTCTTAAGATGTGTTGTGTTTCAAAATCCACTAAGTAGACAAAGAGAGGACTTAAAAGTTTAACAAGTATTTATTTAAGTAAAATCATAAGAGCATAAACGTGTACATGGGTCCGAGTTGAGCAGGCACACAGGCTTCTCTCATCAGACTGAATTTTCTGGCTTATACATGAATTCATATATCAGTCTCTAAGAGCATTTTGATTTGTTTATTAAAAGTTGGAGGAGTACCGTGGTTTAGACTTGGCGTCCCCTGGTTGGTGCACAGACTGGTCCCAGTCTTTTGGCACACGCCCTCTTCATCAGTTGTTAGGCAGACTTTAGCTATGCTGATGGTCAGAAAGAATAATGCGCCACTGTTGTCCATCACAGATTGAGAAGTAACTTACTTTCATGGTCAAACTGATATCAAACTGATATTAACTTCGTTGCTGCACTCTTGTTGCTTTCTGACCACCGTCATACAGTGCTGCTTTCTGCACAGTATCCTTTTCTCATTTTGCATGACTAAGCTGTCACAGTGCTCTTCCACTAAACACACAATACTATTGAACTATAATTTGTATCCTCATACAGCACAGCCAGCTTGACTGATTATTTTTATTTCTTACAGATGGCAAAAAACCTAATTTGAAGTCAGTTGGATGAAATCTCTAGGAAAGAGTTCGTTAAAATATGACATGTGGAAATGGCCAAAAATGCACAGATTAGGCACAGTCAATTAAAAATGGCAGACTTCCTGATGAGTTTAGGGCGGGGCACCAAGAGGCTTTTTTGTACATCTTGCCATGATAAATACAGTATGTGTGCCGATTTTCATTAGTCTATCAGAAACGTACAGCAGGAGCTCAATTATTGTATGTTTCGGCCCTCAAAAAGGCGATTCATTTGTTGGAATAATAATTCCTTCAGTTTTAATAGGGCCTTCGTGTGTGTGTGTGTGTGTGTGTGTGTGTGTGTGTGTGTGTGTGTGTGTGTGTGTGTGTGTGTGTGTGTGTGTGTGTGTGTGTGTGTGTGTGTGTGTGTGTGTGTGTGTGTGTGTGTGTGTTTAGGTGTGTAACAGCCCACTGTCTGAGGAGGCGGTGCTTGGATTTGAATATGGTATGAGTATCGCACAGCCGAAGCTCCTTCCAATCTGGGAGGCTCAGTTTGGAGATTTCTTCAATGGAGCGCAGATCATCTTTGATACCTTCCTCACTGGAGGTACACTCTGACTACACTTGTGCTATCAACAGATTCACAATTACTCTTATTATCATATATTTCTGGAAATTTCTTCATACATTAGATGTGAAACTGCTGTGTCCCTAGGTGAAGCCAAGTGGCTGTTACAGAGTGGGATGGTGATCCTGCTGCCTCACGGCTATGATGGAGCTGGACCCGAGCACTCATCCTGCCGTATGGAGCGCTTCCTCCAGGTCTGTGGGACTGAAATATAAAGTCAGTCAAATGAGCACTTTGTGATTTTGTGTTGATAGCCATGTCAACATCCCAGTTGTAATTAGAAATGGGAGACGATATGTCACACTTGGCACTTAAAGGGGCGCTATGCAGTTCAGCACTTAAGTCGCACAAACAGCTGACTTCAGACTTTACTTGGACTCGACCCAAAAGACTTCAGACTCGAGACTCGTCAACAAAATATTTTCATGCTATTATTGCTTTTTAACTTTTTTAAATTTTATTGGTGCATATACGTTGGGGAAACGTATGACGAACTGCATGTCCCCTGCCCTTTGCCATAATATGCAACGTAACGCATGCGTTATGCCTTATGTGCGCGCACTCACATAAAAAAAAAAAAAAATACATTGACGATGGCGACACCAAGTCCTCCCGGAGTTGTGCCTTTTGTCATTAGTTTTGCTTTCAATAACTTGGTAAACAGTGGCAGTAAGCCAATAGCTACATGCAAGGTGTGTGGCACCAAGATAAATGATGCCGGATCAACGCCGAACTTCATCAGGCATCTCAAAACGCACCTAAATAGGTCGGTCACTCACACGCTAATGTGAAAGAGACGTTAGATTTAGCATATATGGTCACAGGTAACAAGCTAACCATCGCAAAGTGTTGTGCTAATGCTGGGAACAGGCCCATTGTATCTTTATAGTTAGTAGTTGCTGAGCCTCAGACATTCATGGCGCACAGGAGGCGGTACGCACGGATCCATCTCCCCAGGAATAAACGCTGCGTCGGGTAGGCAAACTCATTTTAATGAGTAATTGATCCCGTGGATGATTTGTAGGCTGTTAAGTGAACAAGGTGTACCCGGTCCACCAAACACTGGGCCGATTGTCTTAATTCTGCACATATTTCTGTTACTGTACTCCTATTTAGTATTTCATCCATGCGTGGCGCAGTGGATCCGTGCACACTGTCCCCTGCCATGGAGACGCTGGCCTCACTAACCTCTCCTCCTCTGAGTCGGATCTCCCTCACGCTGGACTGAATTTCACTGTGCATACTAACACTTAGAAAATAAATAAATTGCATTAGATCAGTGAGTTCAAACTGCTTATTGTGCGTATTTTGGACTGACACTGAGATGCCTATTGTTCTGTAACTGGTGTGGCGCTGCCACTATTTTCTTGATTTCCACTTCGACATTAGACATTTTTTTGAGTGAAAGAGACATTTAGCATATATATCGGCACAGGTAACAAGCTAACCATCGCAAAGTGTTGTGCTAATGCTGGGAACAGGCACATTGTAT
Organism: Perca fluviatilis; assembly: GCF_010015445.1. Classification (NCBI taxonomy): domain Eukaryota; kingdom Metazoa; phylum Chordata; class Actinopteri; order Perciformes; family Percidae; genus Perca; species Perca fluviatilis. Next base: position 21,013,363 of record NC_053119.1, on the reverse strand, counting down.
CATTATAGTTGTATCGATATGACGTGACAGACTTAGGTTAATATTTCACCAGGTCCGAGGGCTAGAGGGATGTGTTAAGTAGACCCCATAAAGTTATCCTTCAACTGATTTTAATACTGTACTGTCTGGATGGTAGCTACAGGACATGCTTTGAATTCATAAGATTTAACAATACAGTGTTAGGGACAGATCAGATGGCCAGAGAGTTAAGACTTGACTTGGACTCGTGGCAAAAGACTTGAGACTTGACTTGAACTTGCCCCTCAAAGACTTGAGACTTGACTTGGACTTGAGCTCAAAGACTTGAGACTTGACTTGGACTTGAGCTCAAAGACTTGAGACTTGACTTGGATGCTTTTTGCTCGCAGGTTTCTCTATAGAGCTCCACCTACAGCTTCGGAATAGATATTTGGCAACACTGTCGTAAAAACTCGTTGGCGACTCTTTCCCCCCTCCCATCTTCTCTTTGTTTTCAAAGAAGATGGCGAACGCACGGAGCCATGTCCACTGAGGTTTTTCTCAAAATATTACCCTTCTCTCCCGGGTGCGTAACATTATTATTTTTTCCTACATTGGCCTTAGAACGCTGTCGGAGCAGAAGCAACTTGCATTTGCCAACATCAAGCTAACAAGAAACTCTGTGGCAGATAAAGTTTCTGATCAAAGATACTTACAAGTGCAACAGCAAGAACGCCAGGTCAGCATTGGATTTGCAGGCTTCTGTTTGTCTCAGTTCTCGCCATTCAGAAAACGCAGGTCCGATGTTTACTCGTGTCTGACTCCTCGCTCTGTCAGTCTGCCGTTTCCTCTTTTCTCTGTTCCTCCGACAATGCTTTCCTAGCTTTTTGCTTCTTTTTTGCCGACTCAGCCATGACGATAGTGTGAAAAACTCCATCGCTACCTTGTTCTTATAGCTAGCCGGTTACTGGATGTGGGCGTGTAACGGCGTGTATGTGTGCAGTGCCGTGAAGCAATTCGTCACGAGACCTGATATCACGCGATACTCCATGACGCTGAGGCTGCAAGGGTGGTTTTTCCGTTCACAGGCACTAGGGGGAAGCGAGATGACCACCTTTCAACCCGTAAAAAGTCATATAACCATTCCAATGACTCTGAAGCTGTTCAGTTAAGTTAAATTAAGCTAAAAAAACTGCATAGTTCCCCTTTTAATATTACGTTGCTGCCTGAAAATCAAACATAAGGTCAGCAAAAGTCAGGTCAGCAAAAGTCTGTCGTTTAAGGTAGTTAAATCTAAATGTAATGGATATAGTGCTATGTTGTCAACAAACAGTATTTCTTATCCCTCACACAACTACTATGCCACTAACCTGTGTAATCAATAACAAATCAACAGAGCTAATGTCTCTTAATTGTCCATTAGAAATCAGCAGACAAAAGACATCAGATTGAGGCTGTGTCTGAAATCACTCTTTTCTCCCTCTGTAATAGGCACACTGTAGTTTATTAATTGAGACACTTAACCTATAATCATTCTTACCATCTCTTTTTTAAGGGACAGGGGATGTTCAGGAGTAGACAGAAGGTTAACAGTATTTGCCACATAAAAGTGGTCTACATCATCTGAATCTAAAGATGAATGTAAGATGACGCACTGTCAAGTTTTTTTAGTCATAAATTGTAATAAAAATGAATGAATTAAAATAAATTGTGGAAGTGTATAAGGGCTTAGACCATTATGATGGAACATGATAGTCATTCCCATGCTCACTTAGTCTCATAAGTTGTTGCAGCAATTTTTGGGTTGTTACCATTTGTTACACAGATCTGGTGCTAAATTTAACAATTTTAACCGATTGAGAATTGATAAAAATGGTCACAAATTCCTCCAAAATACCACATTAAGACATCAAGACCTTGAGCAACACCATAGAAAAATTCATGCTGTGATTTGGGATCCAAACTTTTGACATTTGGAGATTTCTGCAAGAATTGCATTTTTTGGCAATTGGATGGCGAGCACTTCTCTTCTAGAAACGGCTCAGAAACCCCCTTACTGTATTATACCATATTCGTCTGAATGCCATAGGTCTGTAGTTTGTGGTTGTAAAGTTTCATGAGGCTGTGATTATCCTAGAGGTCACAACAGGTCATCTTATACAGTGACACAAGTTTCAAAAAACTGTCTCACTACGATGAAATGGCTATTTTGGGGACATTATCACACATGAATAAAATCGGACTCATAGAATCCACACGAGTCTCATATTTTCTGTCAGACCCAATATAGGGGTGTTTGGGGACCCCAGTTTGCGGAAATATTAAAATACACCATTTCAGAATAGGTGAAAATAAAATTTGTACTGCATAAGAAAAACTGCATGGGATTAGCATAAAGTGGGCATATCTTTAAAGTGGACACTCGTGGGTACCCATAGAACCCATTGTCATTGAGATTGTTTATTGTAGGGCTGCACGATTTGAGAAAAATATGCCATATGCATTAACGTTGTTGAATATCTCGTTAACGATATTCCTTGCGATAAATAAACCGATAATACAGTGTACTCAGTTCTGCATTTCTGTTACTTTCAGTATTCTGCTCAAATACAACCAAATGCTTGTCCATCCATCCATCCATCTTCGTCCGCTTATCCGGTGTCGGGTCGCGGGGGGAGCAGCTCCAGCAGGGAGCAAATGCTTGTTGAATTTAAAACAAATAAAAGTAAATCATTTCTAACATTCTTTTATTGAACAAATTGAGCATTGAATTGAACATAAAAGGCACCACTTTAAAAAGTGACAGTTACATTTTAATTTGCAGATATTTTCTTTCAACGCACACAAAAAATCTCGTGTCTAGTGCGATATGTTGCAGCCTTTTGTGATATGTATATTGCGCTAGTTGATATCGCGATGACAATTTAAAAAAAACAATATATTGAGCAGCCCTTGTTTGTTTATTATGGATTCCCATTAGTCATCACCGTAGTGAAGACTATTCTTCCTGGGGTCCAACACAAGAAAAACATAAACAAATTTTATGATATTAGATATCTTGAGGTCAGAGGTCAAGGAACCCCTGTGAAAATGGTCATGCCAGCTTTTTTCTCGCTAAAATTAAGCCACACTGGAGCATTATTTAGAACACTTCTCGACAAGCTAGCATGTCATGGTTGGTACCAATGGATTCATCTAGTTCCATATGATGTCAGTATCTTCGCGCTAGCTTTAAAATAGAGCCCGCTACAGCCTCTGAATGACGGTATGTCGGATCGTTAAGAAGAGAATCATCGGCCCAATCCCAAAGTCCGGACTCACAGACTCACGGACTTTGGTGCGCGTTCTCGCGAAATTCGTAAGGGCTTAGGGTTGTCCCAATGTGGAATTTCAAAGGGCGTGAGGGTTTGAGTACACACTTACCGAGCCCTTTCCGTGAGTCTGCATCGATGCAGACTTCACCAAAGGGAATTACCCACAGTTCAAAGCTTTGTGACGTTTACCGCGGAGACGATAGGGAAATCCGGAAATTATGAAGGTAAACAACAGCACGACACACGACCACGGAACGGACCAACCTGTTGTCCAGCTTGTAAAACAAGAGTTTGGAATCAGGTAGCCGTCTCCTGGGCCTTGGCCGTGTGGAAAGCAACAAACTTGAAAATGAAAATTCCCAAACCGGCAAGTGTCAGCAACATCTTTTGTTATTAAATGTCGCCAAGGTAACATGTGATCTCGTGAAATGCTGTCCCGATCCCATTTCCACCTATCTGAGCCCATGTGGCCTCACACACTCACTCACTTAGTATCTGAGATCAATTAAGTCTGTGAGTCCTTAGTCCTTAGTCCTCAGGGCTCACTTTGGGATTGGGCCAGTGTCATTTTGCGTCGGCACTGACAGCTTTAGTGTCACACGACCATAATCTTTTGATTTTTATTAGTTTTTTTAAGCACTACTCTCTCTGCCGTTATTTGTTAACTGCTTTACAGATTTACATTTGTATGTTTCTTACCTGTGTGTGTGTGTGTGTTCAACCAGCAGCTTTCTAGTTGGTATTGTGTTTTTACCTGAATTGTAAATGATTGCTAACTTGTCCTGTTTTGTCTCTTAGATGTGTGACAGTAAAGAAGAAGGTGTGGACGGTGACAACGTGAACATGGCTGTGGTCAACCCAACCACTTCTGCTCAGTACTTCCACCTGCTGAGGAGACAGATGATCCGGAACTTCCGCAAACCTCTCGTTGTGGTTGGACCCAAGACACTGCTCAGATTTTCTGTAAGCACTGTAGAAACGTATAACATTTCCAACTCCCTTTCACAGATATTTCCATGCAAGTGGCTGAATAATGTGTGTTGTTTTCACAGGGGGCAGCGTCCAGTCTGACTGCAATGGCACCAGGAACATCTTTCAGACCAGTGTTGGGTGATACTTCAGTCCCAGCAGAAAGGTAAAGAAGTCGCAACATCTAATTATTAAAAATGTATTCTGTAGTGTGTCCTCAATGTGGTGAAAAATATTTAAAGAAATAATTCAAATTGCAAGGCTTCAGATGTCAATGCAGTGTTCATAGACTACTTTTCTTAAACAAGAGTTTTGTCATTGGTTGTTTTGAATAGTCCTTTTAGAAAAACCTGCTAAACGTGGAAGACGCCCAATGGGAAGCATAACCCATACATTAAGCACACTCATTTTTTATGCTATGCAGTGTCCAGAAGGTGGTGCTGTGCTCAGGGAAACATTACTATGCCCTGCTGAAACAGAGGGAGACATCAGCAGCCAACCAAAACACAGCACTCATCCGTGTGGAGGAGCTATGTCCGTTCCCACTGGACGCTCTGCAGCAGGAGCTAAAAAGATACCCCAACGCCAAAGGTACGTGTAGGACCTCCACCTACCATTAGTACGCATACTGACTTTATAAGTGCCATCACAACAACAGTTGATTTCAGTCCGGTCATTGACGAAAAGTTAATTTCCGAATGTTTTGTTTAGGTTTTTGTATGCACTGCTGTATTACCATCAAACCACGGCTCGCTTTATGAACAAATTAACGCTTTTACAACATTGTTGTTGTGGACATTTCAGCGTGAAGTACTTGACTGTGTTTCTCACCATACATTATCATTTCTGGCCTTTACATCACTTAAAAACCAAAGAAGAAACATAGTAGAGGACAAATTAACAGCCACTACAATAATGCCACAGTAAAAACAAATGTGCTGAAGCTCATAATATGTGATTTAGGGCTGCAACTGATGACGGTTTATATAATCAGTTATTTACAATATCAATTAATCTGCTTTCATGTGCCTCAGTTGAGAACAAAAAATTGTCTTATATTGCACAGGGCAGAAATAAAAACCCAAAATGTAATAAAAAAGCAGATGCAAGCTCCGATCTGCTGGAAGATTGTTCCAGATATGAATGTAATGGAGAGAAACTAAAAGCTCCCATGTTTTGTTTTAATCCTCCTTAACTTTGCTTTTTTTGTTTTTGAAATCTACATAGACACCATCACAGTAGTCTGGCCCACTAAAAATACACACTGGAAAGTCTTAGGTCTAGGTCTTGCTGAAACATTAGTTGTTGTAGGCTACGTCCTATGTTCTCGCTATATTTTCATGGTGTGACACATTATTTTGTAATTGTCCTGATAAGGCACAAATGGTAGACTGGGTAAACCCAGCCCAATCTGCCGGCGATTTGATTTCGCCCTGCAGCTCAGGCTGGAAACCTGTACATTTATCTATCCTGCTTCCGTTTGCCGGAAATTTGCCGGAACCAATCACAAACTGGCTTATCCACCTGGCGCACTATTGCCAGGTTTAACACGATGACAATAGAGAAGCGACCAAGCAGCTTTTTGTTTACATTCAACAAGCCGGCCACCGAAGCGCAGCAACAGTCACCCGGATCGTTGGTCTGATTGGTTGAAGGACCTATCCAATTGCGTACAGAGTCATTTGAACTATGCCCGTTGATCACGCCTCTTGTGCAGAGAAAATACAGAGCAGACTCCCCAGACTAATGTTCAATCTTAAAAGATTGAGCTTGGTCTGGTGATAGCCAGACTACACAAATGGTTCAGTCCTGATTCAAAATGAGAAATGACCTTTTATTGACAACAGAAATACATTTCAGTTGTATCATTCACTACTTGAAAGAAAGTGATTTTTTTCATCAATGCCCTCGATACAGCCATCTAAATTTGACGGTCGGGCAGAAAAACAATTACAGAAGCATCTCCTTAAGTGAGTCATAAGAAGTTGAATGTCATTGAGCAGTGTGTGGCAACTTCAATAGTCTGACAGTTGCCACTATTATTACGGAGTTCTCAAGAAAACATTACACAACTCACAAAGAAACTGTGAGTCTGTCAAACAAAAATCTAAAGTATGAAGCTTCACCAGACTGGTAGTCACTGCAGGACTATTGTATCAAGTGTCTCTGTTATTTTGTCCACCCTCTGAAGCTCAATGAGTGTCGACTTTGACTGGGATTTTTTCATTTTGTTATGCAAGACTTTCCAAGCCTGAGAAACTAAAGGCTATCAGTGTCGACATCCTTGTCTTTACCCATCATTCTTTGAATTTGTGGATTAAGTGTGTTTACTGAAGAGGATGTTTGCTCTTCTAACGAACTGCAACACAGTTACGGCACATCAGAAGAGGAGGATGCCGTTTTCACATAGAGAGCTTCTCCCAATAAAGGATCAGTGTGTAGGATTTAGCTACTCCCTTTCCAAGTGTGTCTGAGAACCTACGGTAAAAGAAACTCAAAAGGCCCTCTCTAGAGCCTGTGTTCGGTTTGTCCGTTTTAGGCTACTGTAAAAAGATGGCGGTGAAACGTGACCTAACGTATTTAAGAAGGTGGAATCAGAGATTTTGTAACTGATTAATCGATTATCAAAATAGTTGGCGATTAATTTAATAGTTGCAGCTCTAGTTTAGATATGGGGGGCTTATTCTAAGATAATGAAACCATGAATATTATGAATATTTTCCATTTCTGACAATATATCCCTCCTAATCCTACACAGTGCTCCTTTAACCTTTACCAGCACAACAGCGTATGTACTTGCATCACTGTAGGCGCCGATATACTTGCTTTTAACACACTTCCGGTGTCAGCCAGGGAGGATATGGCCTTGATCTGCCCCCTAGTGGATATACGTTTAATCCTCAAAGTACAAGGCAAGTATGTGAACAATGCTGTTTGCGTCGCAGCCACCACTTGTCTACGCGTACACATTGTTTAAAAGCAATCGGCTTTTGATTGTTTATCGGCTCCTTAAAAGGTTCTCCGTTATATACATCAACACTCATGGTCATCTTATTTTTTAGATATAATTTAAATAATTGTTGCTGATTATTTTTCTGTAAAACAACAAATCAGCTAATATATAAATTTGCTATACAAATGAAGCTGCCTAATTCCAGTTTGAAACATTTTTAAAAGAATTCTGCTACATCTTTTATTATTATTTATAATCCCTGTCAAGACAAATGGCTGTGAACCGCTTGAAATACTGTTGAGTGAAGGTACTGTATGTTTCAAGACTTAAGTTTTAGTTATTTGCGTTATTACAAATGTCATTGAAAAGTGACATTTAAAAAGTACAGGTTTCACTTCGGCTCTCCATTTCATTGTTCTCATCGCCACAATCACACTGATGCAAATCCAGTTTCAGGTGGATGTAGATCAAACCCTCTATGGTCAAAAGGGCAAAAGAGAAAAACTCCCTAAACTACACAGACAAGACAAAACACTGAGTGTCCTCTTTTACTTTCAATGTGATTTAATGTTTAAAAAAATTCCCTGACAGAGTTTATTTGGAGTCAGGAGGAGCCCCAGAACATGGGTCCCTGGTCTTTTGTAGCACCCAGGTTTGAGAATCAGCTGGCCTGCAAGGTGAGTAGTCAACTCAAATAATATAATCTATAATATGAAGCCTAATGGTTCTGAAATTAATTGTTAATATTACACATACTAGAGCGTCTCTTCTACCTTTCTCAGCTTCGATTAGTGAGCCGACCTGCTCTGCCAGCCCCTGCGGTCGGTATCGGGACTCTCCATCACCAGCAGCAGGAGGCCATCCTCACCGCTACCTTCTCCTAAGACTCAACAAGCCTGGGAACTAAAATAACCAGTAAACTAGCACCACACTACATGCTGGTATTTGCTGTGGTCCTCCAAACCATTGTTGCTAAATGTGCTGCAAGGCAGATACACGGTACCTTTTAGACAATGTGGATGTTGCATTTAAAAAAAAAAACACCCACCCACAAGCAGTGTGCAATACTGCACATGCAGGGCCACACGTAGTGCTTAATAATGTAACAAACACAGGTTTTAATTATCATGTTTATGGTTTGAAAGAAATGCCTGAATTCATGTCTGCCTGTTTCTAAAGTTCCCCCTCCCCCTTTCTCTTATTTACTATGCCTGTATTTTATGTGTTCAGTGGCAAGGCACAATGGCAAGAAGAAGGACAACTGTGAATCGAGGCCTTAGAGACCGTGTTTACAATGTGATGGAAGTAAAGAAGCCCTGTTAGCTGGCCATCATATTTGTAGCACTGGGGATTGCATCTTACCTGTGTCAAACCGGTTCGAGCTCCACGTTTTAGGAATCAACTGTTCAGTCGCCTGATGCATTCAGTCTGCACAAGTTTTTCTTGTTTTTTTTTTACTGTTCTGAACAGAAAATATCAGTATAGGTTGTTAGAAATGTGTGAAATATTTCTGCAAGAACAGGGAGCACTTGAACTGGATTTCTGAAAAGACAAAAAAAAAAAGAGATGTCTAGAGTTTGACTGTTGAATGCTTATCCAACCTTGAGTTAGATGTATTTGGACATGTCATGGTACAATTTAAGCTAATAAGTACTTGATTAGTATGTAATCATAGTTCAAACTAAGACTTCAATTAAATAATAAAGGCATTAAAGGGCTAATGTAAATAAAGCAAATCAGATGGATTTTAAATGGAAGTATTTTCAAATAAATATATTTTCACGTCATGTTTTGTTTCTCCTAATCTCGGGCTTGTATAAATGCCTGTTAAGTTTGACTTAATGTAATATATATATATATTTTGTGTTTTTATTCCACACAGTCTTTATTGTCAAAACGTGGACAATCATCAGGGAATTATCCCGGTGCTCCCTGTAGCCAGTCCAGACATGAGACCCAGTGGACATAAGTCTTAGGCAGGTGTGAAAAAATGCTGTAAACTAAGAATGCTTTCAAAAATATAAATGATTGTTTGTTTATTTTTATCAATTTACAAAATTTAAAGTGAGTGAACAAAATAAAAATAAAAAAATCACATCAATATTTGGTGTTACTAGCCTTTGCCTTCAAACCAGCATCAATTCTTATAGGTACCAGCAAAAAGTCAGGGATTTTGTAGGATTGTAGTCAGGTGTATGATCAACCAATTATAGTATATAGTTATACTGCATCAGCAAGGTCTCTCCCAGACAAATATTTAAAAGCAGACTGGTGTTTCAAGATGTGCTGTTCAAGCTCTTTTGAAAAAGGACAAAGAAACAGGCAACGTTGAGGATCGTAGACGCAGTGGTCGGCCAAGGAAACTTAGTGCAGCAGATGAAAAACACATCAAGCTTATTTCCCTTCAAAATCGAAAGATGTCCAGCAGTGCCATCAGCTCAGAACTGGCAGAAACCAGTGGGACCCAGGTACTCCCATCTACTGTCTGGAGAAGTCTGGCCAGAAGTGGTCTTCATGGAAGAGTTGCAGCCAAAAAGCCATACCTCCGACATTGAAACAAGGCCAAGCAACTTAACTATGCACGAAAACAGGAACTGGGGTGCAGAAAAATGGCAGCAGGTGCTCTGGACTGATGAGTCAAAATTTGAAATATTTGGCTGTAGCAGAAGGCAGGTTGTTCGCCGAAGGGCTGTAGAGCGGTACAATAATGAGTGTCTGCAGGCAACAGGTGGAGGTTCCTTGCAAGTTTTGGGTTGCATTTCTGCAAATTGAGTTGGAGATTAATGGTGTCCTCAATGCTGAGAAATACAGGCAGATACTTATCCATCATGCAATACCATCAGCGAGGTGTATGATTGGCCCCAAATTTATTCTGCAGCAGGACAACGACCCCAAACATACAGCCAAGGTCATTAAGAACTATCTTCAGCATAAAGAAGAACAAGAAGTCCTGGAAGTGATGGCCCTGATCTCAGCATCATCGAGTCTGTCTGGGATTACATGAAGAGACAGAAGGATTTGAGGAAGCCTACATCCACAGAAGATCTGTGGTTAGTTCTCCAAGATGTTTGGAACAACCTAGCACTTTGTGCAAGTGTACCTAAAAGAATTGATGCTGTCTTGAAGGCAAAGACTGGTCACACCAAATATTGATTTGATTTAGATTTCTATTCTGTTCATTTACTGCATTGTGTTAATTGATGAAAATAAACTATTAACACTTCCATTTTTGAATGCATTCTTAGTTTACAGCATTTTTTCATACCTGCCTAAAACTTTTGCACAGTAGGCTACTGTACGTGCACATTTTATACGGACATCTACAAGGCTACAAAAAGGCAAAACATGTAGGAAAGTTTAAGGGGGCCAAGGGTCACCTGCTTTGCATGGGCCCCCCGTTACACCTGGCTACGCCCCTGCCTTTAAATCCCAACTCGTGTCAAAATGAAAGCATCCATGTGTGCAACAACCAGACACAAACACGAGACTTGGTTTACATGTGTTCTCGGTAGAAACACTGGCGCTGATCAGTCAAGCAGAGTTTCCACCGGGCCGTTGCCGTTGATTTGGTGCAATGCGAACACTTAAATCGTTCACTGTGCACGCTGTCAGATAGACAGGCGGGAGCAGCAACCTCCCACTCCTCCTATTGATATAAGAACCACAGGGCGGTCGGTGGGACTCGTTAGCACACAGCAGCTCGGATGCGACTGCCGAGCGTCCTCCTCCTGCAAGTAGCCCGAGCTCAGCTCCCTGCATCGCCGCTAGACACTGACTGGATCCCGCCCGGGGAGGAGGGGGAGAGCCTGTGCGTTACCCCTTCACAGTGATCTCAACAGCGGTGAAGCTCAGACTCGGAATCCGCTACGTCAAACAGATTAGTCAAATAACCTCTCTGGGTAGGACATACCTCCGATCTTTGGGGCTTGCCGTGCTGCATCCATGGGCTGAGGAAGCAACATATAGTGTGACAAATAGCCAGGGAACCTTTGGCGAAATACAGAAGTGCACTACTTTTCTTTTTCTTTTTTTTGTGTGTCTGAGTGAGACGAGTGTGGTGATCCTCCAGCAGCGTCTCTTCTTCTCTCCCCACCCCTGGTGCGAAATGGCGAAAGAAAACGGCGAGTCCAGCGATGGATCTTGGAAAAAGCATGTCGATGATATCAAGAAGATATTTGACTTCAAGGAAGTCCTTGGGACGTGAGTAACAGGATAACGCAGCCTTACAGAAACTTTGTATCCAGTTGTGTAAATTAGCGCCAGACAACAATGACACATTGCACCGATTTAACGGAAATGAAAAGCAGACTGACAGCTGTTGAATATCCGTAGAATTAACTGCTCGATACAAAGAGAAAAGGCCTTTTGAACTTACAGCCGTCAAAAAGAGACATTTTTTTATTTTTAAATCAGTTAATTTTTCAAGGAGTGGAAGTAACAGTTCATGAGACACAATAATAATGCGTGAAGTCCGACACGCGTGATGCCCCTCGTTATGTCAGTTAATTTAAAAACTACTGCAGCTTGTTTTTATTCCCCCCCCCCCGGGTTGAAGCATGCACTGAAGCTACAGAACAGGCAGCCATTTATTTTGGGGTCGTTTTGTACAACATGATATATACAACTATGACAAAGACAGCAGGGCCTATATACACAAGTGATAAAATCAGCTCCCAAATTAAGGGACCATCTGTGACGATTTAACGTTCTTGTGCTCAATACCTTTCTTCTTAAAACAGAAGGGCATATTTTAGCCGATAAACATTATGTCTGGGTTTACAGACAGATACTAGTTTGTCCTGTAAACACTCTTATGAGAACGGCTCAGTTTCATCTGTTTAGGGACCACTTTGGTTGAAGTTGCCCCCACAGAGCAGACAAATTCCAGAGTTTATTTTGGTCCGCTGTTAGTGCTGCTTGACTTCATGTCTTTTCTTCTTTGAATAAGTTATGCTGCATAAAGAGAGCTAAGTGTTCCCCTGAATGGAAGACCCCAAACTGCTAAAGGTCTCTTGTGCTATCACACAGTATATTTCTCTTTTTTTCCTGCTGGTCTTTGTCCCCTAAAGACATGTCCGTCTTCTGACTGAGAGGAATTTAACGAGGTGATGTTTGTATTGTTGTTGGAGATTCGGGGAAGGGCCATGTCCAGGAAGGGGTCTCTCTGGGGAAATATGTTTTTTTTTTTTATTTATTTTTTATTTGGATTCAGAAACTGGTGTCAAATTTAGCAACAAAAAATGGCTTCTATACTCTGTGTTTGTAGCTAAACTGTGAAGCTTTGTCACTTACATGATAAAACCGACACATTGTGGTTTGCTGTTGTAATGTATGCAACCTCATCTTGTGTAAATGTAATAATCAGTGTTTTTTTTTTTTAAATCATCTTTTCATTTTGTGCTGCTCAGCATGACCCCAGACCTGTTTTTCCTGAGGAGCAGCATCATAAAATTCTCATAGAGATTGGTGATTCATAAAGCACACTTGACACTTCATCTGTTGTACTAAACAGTCAGATATTCCTACCTAGAGGCTGTTCTGATTTCCCCAAGGCCTTCATCTGTGTGTGTGTGTGAAGCGCCTCTGAATAACACGAGTGAATCATTGTGATTTACTGTCCACACAATGGCCAGGTTGGAGGAACACACATCCCTCGCCCACTACTTCAGCACACATCTCCGGGGCCAGTTTGTCACTGTTTGGCCATTAGGATACATGTTGTACAGCGTCCTGATTGACTTTAGAAAGGCCCATTTACCAGTTCCTGTGTCTTAATCAGGGAGTGCCTTGTTACCGCACAGCAGGGTTCACAACAGGCCACCTGGGGCAGAGAAGCCCTGCAGCTTTCCTTGAGGATTAGAAATAGACAAGGAGTGTTGGCCAGAGGAAGACATAGATAGACATAGAAGAAGACATAGATTATCCTCCTCCTGCTGCTCCACCTTTCAACTGTAGCTTCCTCATCAGGTCTCCCCATCGGCGTCCAAGAGGGATCATCCCTCTGCAGCGTCCTCATTCAATGCTCTTCACTCACCAGCAGTGGAAGTACATTAACACAAGTATTAGTAAAAGTTCACTTGAGTATTTCCATTTTATATGACTTTATATTTTTACTACACTACATTTCAGAGAGGCAAATGTCGTACTTTAAAAAATTAGTTTTTTAGTACATTATGAAATATGATGCATTGTTATAGATAAAAATACCCAACCGTTTAAAGTAGTTGAAATTAGCCTCACCCCCGCCAGCTACATCAATAAAATCAGTAATAATAATCAAATATCAAACGATACAAAACTGACATGGGCCCTTCTACTGGATATCTAAGTACATTTTTTTTTATTGACACGTTGTACACTACATTAATACTGTAATTACATTTTTCTGTTAACACTTCAGTATTTTTTACTTATATTTTATATGCAGGACTTTTACTTGTAACAGAGTATTTTTACATGATGCTATTGCTACTTTTATATACATGCATTCATACATTTTCCACCAATGCTGCACAGAGATTTGATTTCAACAGCAGCTGGAGGCCGGACCATCTGTGTGTGAACATTATGACTGATTAGATATTGATAGGAGTTTGGGGAGTAGGAAGCCTGTGGCGGTGTCAGTCGAGCTTTGGTCACACTTCATCCCTGAGTTTTCTTGCATTAGCTGTCGTGAGCTAATGAGATCTTTGCCACTGAAGCCAGTCCTCCCACCTCACTGCAACTTTGCCTTGTGGCTAATTTCAGAGCCTTAAGCTGCTGATACTCTGTGGAAACAAATTTAAGTAGCCTGACTACAAGCACCTTCAGAGATCCCAGTGGGCAAGCGTTGTAAATGTGGAGCAGAAAGGGGGTTGCTGCTCACAGTCGGGATGTTGAGATACATTTTACCATCACACTAGATCCGACTGATTTGAAGGATGCGCCAATTCTCTTTCTGATACTCCGAGTAGCTGCTGACACCGAGTACTGCTCCAATACCAGTTTTTCCCAATTTTAAAATCGGTGTACTTCACTGAACTCATTAGCATCATTTTTATGTCGGGTAACATGATCATTGCTGTGGCTCTCAAATCTCAAATAACAAAAAATTGCAGGAACGCCAAAGATATGTTTGAGGTAATTTAGGAACCGTGTCTCATTTACACATTCAGCAGTTACGAACAACCTAGTCATTAATTCAGAGATTGGTTTCTGTCCACATGTTGAATGTAAATCAAACATTCACTCTCCTTTTTAAGCTCTGTTTTTGGTCTCTACCAACTTCTGAGGGAATTGTCTGACTCTTTAGCTGGTAAATGCTCCACTGTGTTCACCAGCTGGTCGTTTACTTTGTCTGCTGTTTGGTGCTGAGCAGGTAGTGTACATCAGCGGAAGCAGCTGCCTGCTGTGGCTTAAAACTGCTGTGAGACTGAACCAAAGCAGTAAAGATGCGGGCCAGACAATGGGCTGAAAGATGCTAAAATGCTCTGTAGAGCTGAGGGGGTTCTTCCCTATGAGCGACCCCTATCACTATGTGATCCTTTTTGAATAAAGAAATATTGATATAGAAAACAATAATATTGTTATCAGCCTTTAAAATCCATTATGGTTTCATTTCTACATCATACTTAACTCAGGAAAATCACTTGAAGAATGCACATTTTATTTATTTAAATGTCATGCCTTAAAAGCAGTCCAAAAATGATGCTTTCCAGTTTCAGCCTCTCTTTGTCATGTTTTTCCAGAATCCCACTTTCTGAGATTAAAGTGCCAAAGCTGTCCTCTGTTAGCTCCCACTGCAGACCACACAGTTTAGCTAATTCAGGTCACTTAAAGCTATGATTCTTTTTGCCATCAAAGAGGAAAATTACCCTTTTTTGTGTTTGATATTAATAAATAAACTGGCTCTACGTTCGATATTAAACCAACTCTGGCTCTAACAAAGCCTTACTCTTTCTGAAACACAGCTCGCGTAGAGACTAGTTGGGTCCTTGATGCAGTGAAAATGGCAGCTAGGCAACTAGAATGACGGAAGTCCTTGGTTGCTCCGTCTGAAGAAGACACTGCCTACTTCCCACCACCACCACTGTCCTCCAGCTACATTCACTGTCGGAGATAGTTTGTCATTGACCATAATGATGGAGAGTCAAAGATGAGTTTCCATTTGTATTCATGTCCCTGTCACCACCAGTGAATACCTACAAAGCTATAGTATACTATCCACTGCACTCAGGGAGTTAAAATGTACCAGACTGCCCTGAAAAGCACAAGAAGTGATAATCGCCCTTATTAAAGTAATTCAGCTTCTCTCCGATGGGCTATGTACAGTAGCCCTAGACAGATTTCTGCCGAACATTTCCCTTTAAGCGATAGATATTTATTCTTTTTATTTGCTTATGAGTGGCATTAGCTCATCACTTATCACTCTATAAACTGACCATCTTTCTCTGTTTGGTCAACAGTCTGAAGTGCACATTCCTGAAAAGTAGTCCCAGGTCCAGTGTGTTGTTGGGAAATGGTTTCCAGCTTTAGTCGTTGGGACTGTGAGCGCTTCTGGATTTCATTCTAGTCGTATTATTGGAGTTGATGTACCTCCGCAGCACCATATCAATGCTGTTTACTCCTTGGAAGGACAGAAAACCAGTGTTAAGGACCAGAGATGAAAACCACCGCTGAATTGATGACATTATTCCAATGCAGTGGTGGAAAGTAACTCAAGTACAATTTTGAGGTATTCGTACTTTACTTGAGCGGTACCATTTTACGCAACCATTTTATGAATCTGAAAAATTAGAAAATAGTGAAAAATGCCCATAAGAATTTCCTTAAAACGAAGTGTGATGTGTTTGAATTACTTGATTTGTCACATCAACACTTAAAAACCTAAAAATATCTAGTTTACTCTAAAATAAGACAAAGCTAAGTAACATATTCTCACATTTGAGATGTTTGGCATTTTTTCTTGAAAAATTTAAATTTAATCAGTTTAAAAAAAAAAATAATAATGGACAACTATTTCTGTCAATTGATTATCAAGGTTCAAGGTTATCTTTATTTTCCCACTAGGGGAAATGTATTTTGCAACCAGACATTAACGACCCATCAACACAATAAATCATAGAGCTGGAGCAGGAGCAGGAAAATCGAAACTCATACCAAGTACACGTGAACAATGTTCAAAGGAAGTGCAAGGAATTCAGCCAGAGTGCTATTTGTTTTATCAATTGCAAATTCACAGACATGGAATCTCTTAGTCCTCCTAAAGGGTGATGTCAGACGTCCTGAGGGCAAAAGCTTAAACTCATTAGCCCTTCTAAGGACCTGCCTGTTAAAAAATTATAAATATTTGACCGTTAAGCAGATTTTACATAGAAAGCATGTGATCATCTTATAAAATATGACCCATTTGATACATTTTAGATTAATCTACCCAACAGGACGTAAAGTAGTTCAAATGAGTTCCAACTCGACCAGGTACAGCTTTGAGATGCTGCTTAGTTTCCATTGAACCACTAACAAGTTTCCATTTATATCTAATAATGTTACGCTGACAGGGGCCGTTCTGCCTGCATCATAAGTACTTTTTCTTTTTGATCCTTTTACTGTACATTTTTTGACATTTTGCACTTTCTTAACGTTTTGAATGCAGGAACTTTACTTGTAATGAATGGATCTAAAATTACATTAAAATGATTATGTAATAAGATGGATTTATAGATCAACTTTATTTTTCTACTATAAAATAGATCTTCAATAACCAAAATGAAGGCTTATTTATTGACAAAAAACAATATCAGCCGATTATGTATCATTATCTGATTTCTTTTTTTTTTTCTTTTTTTTTACTTTTGTATTGGCCTTAAAAAAAATCCAGTATCAGCCAGGCTATAGTGGAGCATGGTTGTGTCACTACTTTTACTTATTTAAAGGATGTGGCCTTCTAAAGATTCTTTACAGCAAACATGGAAAACTGATCCTCGAAGAGAGAGGCCAGTATTCCAGATGATGATGATGAGAATAATAATGTGCATATTGCAGAAAGTAGTGCCTGTTAGTTAGAAACGGTGTCATTTTCACATAGTTTGTCCAGCTGACACTACAGTTTACAAAACTCTGAGTAGACAGAGTAGCATATCACAGCTGATCAGATGGTGGTGTGAAGTCTGTTTAAAAATATTTTTTTTTGTGACTGTCTGCTGCCAGCATAACTTTTATTACCAAATTTGAGAGATCTTAGCTAAAATGTGTACAATTATGTTTTCTGTACAATGATTCTGATGACAGATTATTTTTCATACTCATGAATAGGAGAACTAGTGACGGTCCCAATCTGGTTGTATCTTTTTTTCTGTTTGCTCTCCCCGTATTATAATTACTTTTAAAACTGTAATTTTTATCCGCAGTTTTTAAAAGCATAGATTATATAATCTATCATGTTTTTGGTTTAAAGCTGTCGTTGCACCGTTAACGGGTGACTTTGAACACAGTAGGTCACAGCGGTGATCGCTCTACCTGGATTATCAAGTCTGGCTTTTCCATCCCATGTGTTGCGTAACGGGCCGCTGTAATGCATCTTACACAAGATGATTCAGTGTGATTACTCAGCAACACCACAATACAGGGAATGTCAATAAGCCAGCCTCAGTCGCCGGGACCACCACCCCTTCCATCTAAAACACTTCTCCTCTCCTCTCTTCTCAACTGTGACCCCTCATTTACATAATCGCCAAAGGACAACCAGCTGAGGTCGCGGCCTGAAAAAGTTGTCTGGATGATTGTTTGATACATGGCTTCACTTTGCATCAGACGCAGGTTTCACACAGAGCACATTTCACATTAGTCAGGTGTGGGTGTTCAGACATTGCAACTTTTATTTCCTGTGAATTAGCAATTGATAGCTTGAATGCTTGCAGCACAGTCTTTTATGCTTCATGCATTGACAGAGCAAGAGAAGTCACAGGATTCTGTCATTCACAGGAAGTGATGTTGTCAATGTGGGGAGCAGGGGGACAGAAATGGTGCTATACTCTCTAACCACCCTCTCAGTGAGTTCACAGGTTTCCTGTGGTTTTCATCATGATGTATTGTATCTCCTGTTGCAGAAAGCGTGCTCTGAAAAAAAACCGGAAGAAAAAAACCATGCAATAGTCGTTTGACGGGCTCAGCGTGCTGCTGGGGGAATTTTGTACTTCTAATGTCCACACAGCAGGAGAATTCGGTCGCATGCGCTGAATAGAAATTATGCTCATTGTCCTCACGGCAACAGCTGCAGTGGGAAGATAGTGCTGTAACGGGCCTGCAAGTAGTCCACCAACTTCCTCACTTACACAAGCCCTTGAATTTGCATATTGTCCCACATCATGTGTCGGAATGAGGTCAAAGTCAGAAGGGCGTACGCTTCAAGCCCTCTCAGTTCTGTTTGTTTGAGTGTGTTCCACCTCATCACGCCTGGGGCTGGACTCCGTTTCCAGGTAGTGTGTTTGTGCGCAGTTGTTTGTGTTGTGGCTCTGACTGACCCTCCCCCGCCCCCAGTATGATGGTGGATTGAGGGATTAGCATGGATTTGATGGCCTCGTGGGATTTAGTGCAGCTAGTGGCACGGAGTTTAGAGCCCGTTAGGAGGGATTGATTACACTTTGAGAACATAATGGCCCTTCTGATGTTGGCCATCTTGCTTTTTGTAAGGCAGTGGATCACTTAAGGTGTATTTCTTTAAGTCACTTTTGCATAACTGATGAGTATCCAACGAGACACTAATTTCTGCAATTAAACCTTTTGTCAAAAAGGGAGGAAACAAATGCAGCAGGCAGATCGCTGCCATTTTCATATTTTCTTGGCTTGTCCTTTTTTCATTTTGGCAAGAGATTACCGGTACTAAAGAGATAATGATGGATTAGAAGTTGATTGCTCTTTTGTTACATTATACACGTGGCAACATCACAGATAAATGTTTTTTTTCCGAGCTTGATAAATAATTAATGAATTGGAGTAGAACATAAGCACTCCAAAACACACTGAAAATCACGCTACCTGCTCAGCGAGATTTATTAAGGTGGACTGAATTCTGTATCATAGCAACAGATACAGATTGCTTAAGCAAATATTCCCTTAATTCTGTATTTGTTTTTAAAGGCTCTCATGTATGGAGACAGATGGTCTGAGGAAGACACGCTATGTGCCGTCCTAAATGGGTGTTTTTTAGAGGTTTTAAAAGTGTTTGCCGTGCTTTTGGCTGCACACGAACACCAAGCGTAAGCTAACACAGATGGCTGTTGGCCATAGTCGGGGACTTTAGCCAGTTCTCAGTAAATATTCACAATATGCTGTTTGTGTACTCTGGCCTGTCTGCCTCTGAGAGCCCTCTATCTACTTACTGACGATTTTCTGTTTCAATATTGACTGAGCGCATATAAAGCAGGACTAACATGTTTCTCTTTCTCTCTTGCAGGGGTGCGTTTTCTGAAGTGGTGATGGCTCGGGAGAAGGCAACCGGAAAGATGGTTGCAATCAAGTGCATCCCGAAAAAAGCGCTGAAGGGAAAGGAGACGAGCATCGAAAATGAAATTGCTGTGCTAAGGAAGTATGTACCGCATAACTGAGCTGCGGGGGAGTTTGCACAGGAAGAACACCAGGGTCACCACCTCGTGGCGTCCTGGTGGAAGCGCTAGTGTGTCTCTCCTCTCTGAGTAATGACTCAGAGTTAAGATGCTGGTGCCGCTCAGTTTATTTAACAGCCATTGTCAGGCTTAAGTGACTTCCTTGTCGAATCTCATCTATCCACCATTTTGGATCTTCACAGTGTACTCGCACACACTCGCACACATACACAGGGTATGACAGGATTGCTCTGACACCAGGTGACACTCCATCCTCCCCCAGGGCCTGATGGGTAATTCCCCTGAGAAGCTCAGTTATCAGTCACTTTTGAAGTGAGCGCGACAGTTGTTGTTGGGTGTAGTTGCCTGGTTACAGTTGCTATCCCTGACTTTCTCCCTTTTCTTTTTTTTTCCTCGCTGTCTTGATTTCTCATCCCTTTTTCTCCCTTTCTTCATACTCTTTACTCAGTCTAATAGCCCTCAAACTGCAACCTCATTTTCGTGCTGGAGTTCGTTCTGAAAGAAAGTTGTGAAGGTTGTTTAGTCCTTTGAGACTCTTCCCGCCTCCTCCTCGTCCACCCCCACCTTTTCCTTTTCAGCCACCTGCCCTTGTGAACACGTTCTGTCAGCTGCATATCTGCTGGCAGAGTTTTTTCTTTTTTTTTCTTCTTTTTTTTTTTAAAACTAAAACCTTGTTGTGTGGTTGCTTGGACACAGGCTCCCAGCATCTTCTTTAGGTGCTCCTGCAGACGGGGGTTGCCGCTTCATGACTCAAATTGATTTGCATCCTCTAAGAATCACCCCTCCTCCCTCGCTCTCCAATCACACACAAAAGGTTTCTCCCTTGTGTGAAGGATACAAGCGTGAACATACACATGTGCACAAGCACTCACAGACGAGGCAAAAAAAGATAAAGCGAAAGAACTCTTCAGTTGGCAGGGCATCGTTTAAAAAAAAAGAAAAGGCTAATTGCACCTCATTTGTGGCCTGTGCTGAAATGAACAGAGGCTGACAGCAAGCAAAGTGAATTTTCTGTCCTCCCTCTGCAGGATAAAGCATGAGAATATCGTGGCTCTGGAGGACATCTACGAGAGCTCAAACCACCTGTACCTCATAATGCAGCTGTAAGTACATCAACCCTCCACATTGTTTATTTAGGTAAGCTCTTTGTCTCTCATTCGGCCGGTCATTTTGATAATTTGTCTTTTTTTGCTTGAATAAGCTTCTGTAATGTCCTTGCAGCATTTTTACCCTCAGATGAATGTCTGAGTGAATGCAGTGATTCTTTTAAAGGTGAATGAGATATTACAAAATATGCTTTTCCGATGGTTAGATAAGAAGATTGATGCCACTCTCATATCTGCCTGTGGCAGAGGTCATGTGGACGACTAGCCCCAGTTTGTTCCTTTCAGGTATTATTATTATTATTATTATTATTATTATTATTATTATATTCGAGTTACAGAGCTAAACTCTGTTTTTCAAAACATAAATACCCGGTGATCTTTAAAAAACCCAGAAGGTCATTTAAAATCACATTACAGTTCTGAAGGTATTTCCGGGATCCTCACAGACTCTTCTACCCATCTGGATGCAAAAATACTCATCCGCTGCATGATACAAAAGATTTGTATGATAGCCAGAAATTACACGTGCTAAGCTAAGTTTCTCCTGGTCCAGCTTCATATTCATCTTACAGACATGAGCGAGGTATCGATCTTCTCGTCAAATTCTTGGCAACAAGGGAATAAGGATATTTACTTTACGCTCTTAAAGCTTGAGCTTGCGTTGAGGCTGTTACAGCTGTTGATTCCATTTAATGGTCATTTGAGGATGTGGTCCAAAGTGTTGTTTATGTTGCAATATCTTGTTAAATGTATTTCAGTCAGTGTTTGTGGAGGTGTATGTCTAAAAACCTCTTTGCTGTTTTCCTGTGTGGTATATGTCGTCATGATTTCAGAGACCTTTCCCCTCACCACATCATTTCAGTCTTTGTGACTAATGCACCAACAATTTAAGCAGCGATTATCTGCCCTCATTGTACCTCTGTCTTGAAGTCTCACTTCTAAAACAGTGATAGGCAGACAGTCAGCCTTGAAAGCAGGCGCATTTTCAGAATTGATGCTCAACTTAATATGAGTCACTTACCTACTGTCATTGCACTTTAAAGTAGTTGAGAGGAATTGCTGGTTGCAATCAATCAGTTGCAAACACTTAAAAGTTAAATAATGTAACGAAGGGTCAAGTCTCAAAAGTCTTGATGAAATAACACAACTGAATTTGTAAAAACAAAGTAGATTTAGATTTATTGTCCAAGAGGGATATTTGTTTTCATAGACAGCACAAAGAAACATACATATGCAGTATACACACAGCAACATACAGATAGCAACATATATATGTACACATGTTAGCATACAGATACACAGTAGGCAGCACACAATCTTAATGTATACATTAATTCAATTAACCACAACAGTGTCGGCGAGGCAGATTGTTCAGGGTTGCTATTGCAGAAGGAACAAAACTCCTGCTAAAGCGAGCTCTTCTCCATTTCTTTTATTTATTTATTTATTTTTTTTTATATTTTTGAACATACAAACACAATTGAACAAGATCAAAAAGCCTCTCACACCCCCCCCCCCCATCCTCTGCGGTCTCGAGGAAAACAAAAACCGAAATCACACCTTGCCTAGTCACCCTCCTCTACTTCTTGTGATGCTGAGGTCATTAGGACTGATACTTGTGCTGCTACGTTTTTCCATAGGTCTAAAGTCGATGATTTGGCTTTGTTAATCCTTGCTGTAGAGAGCTCAAGCATAACTATGTCCAGAAAATACGCCAACCATTGTTTTATACAAAACGAGTGGGGGGTGGGGGAGAACCAGCCAGCGTTGAGCTATCATTTTCTTGATTGCGGTTGCGCCGGCTAGCACTCTTCTCCATTTTAAGTGTTCTGAATATCAGGCCAGAGTAATGTGAAGTGTTGGTTTGGGGGTGATCGTTGTCGTTTGATATTGTGAGTGCTAGGTGTGTGCTGACTCGGTGGTTTATATCCAGTAGACTGGGTGTGGGAAGGCAGATGATTTAGGAGGCAGTGCGTCTAAGGCTGGTAAGAAATTGGAAATGGTTAACATGGTGAAGACGCACAGGGAACAGAACAGCAGGATGGGTTGACTTATGATTTTGTAAAGCAACAACAGGAGGTGAGTGGCAACAGCACTGGGTAATTTAACAACACTGTAAACTACAGCTGCAAAATGACAATTAAATGTAATCATTCGATTCTTGCACTGAACTGAATAAGACCTTTCTATAATTTTTTCCATCCTATGTACTGCCGTGTACCAGTGTCATTGTTGTGTCCTTAAACAATAAATAACTGGAATTATTTGGACAAGTGTTTTGATCAGTAAACCATTTACTAGAGAAATGCAGGTGTGTAAAAAAATATTTTTAAGGAGGATGTTTTAGAGTTTGGGGGATCAGATCATTTTGGTGCAGGATCTGGGGTTGAGTGCAGGTACATATGGCTACAGAAGTAAGAAAACATTGCATTTATAAAGTGGACAAAAAAATAGATCCTTCTGTGGTTCCCCATGTTATTTTTTACTGCAAATGTAGTACTCCCATGTAAGTTAACTTGGCTGGCAGCTATGGCAAATATTAGTGTCCACATGAAATTAATCATTTGTAATTAGGTAATCTACTAATATTCGATGAATATACCACTTAAAAGTAAAGTGTCATTAGATAAACCTGTCTTGTGTGCTGACAGGGTGTCTGGAGGTGAGCTGTTTGACCGCATCGTAGAGAAAGGTTTCTACACAGAGATGGATGCCAGTCGGCTCATTCGACAGGTTTTGGATGCAGTCAACTATCTGCACTCTATGGGCATAGTGCACAGAGACCTAAAGGTACAAAATCCAATACAAGCGCTGAAAATGTTTAGTCACTCATCGAGGAGAACTCTTCACATTTACAAAGAGGAGATATCCCTGCTATTTAACCTGCGTGAGTGATATTATGTGATATTATGCGCTTCATGAGGATCACCCACAGAGGTTAAATGTTGGGGATTTTCCTTCTTGGTAAAACTGATGAAGCCTCTTGGATGAGCCGTAAACCTCCCCCAACTCTTGACTGACAAATCCAGGGGATTTATTTTCATGTTTTGTCTGATATTTTACCGCATGGATGATTGACACACACACACACACACACACACACACACACACACACACACACACACACACACACACACACACACACACACACACACACACACACCCTTTTTTTTTTTTTTACCTCTTTTCCTCTCATTTCAAGCCTGAGAACCTGCTGTACTTCAGTCCCCATGATGAATCAAAGATCATGATCAGTGACTTTGGCTTGTCAAAGATGGAGGGAACCGGTGACGTGATGGCCACCGCCTGTGGGACTCCAGGATACGTGGGTGAGGACGCCCTCTGAGCTCTGGAAACTTCCCCCAAGCTAATTAGATGCGATAGTTGGCTAAACATGAGTTAATCTAATCTGCCAGTAGCCGCAGGGTCAGCCTTAGCCATCTGCTACAGGCAAACCAACAAACATTTACATTCTTCTTCAGCCTCTGTGTCATGGTTGAAAACTGTTTGCATTGTTTCACTAGTTTTTTCTGACCACGTTTTAAAAAAAATAATTTCATTGTTCCAGCTCCTGAAGTTTTAGCTCAGAAGCCCTACAGTAAAGCTGTGGACTGCTGGTCTATTGGGGTCATCGCTTATATTCTGTAAGTGCTCACTTTTAAATATGAATATGGTTATTAACTGAAGCTTATTTTCTCCGTGTTTGATAGCTTGATTCTCATGTATTTTTTTTAAAACTTTTATCTAAACAGGAAGCCCAGAAACCACAAGCAAAACCTCATTGATATTAAAAACCTTTTTATCAAGAGTGTGATCAACAAAGGGAGCAAAGTTAGAGTTACAAACAAACCTCATAAAACTGATAACAAGACTGGAATTGAAAAAGAGTCTACAACCATGCTAGCTCTGTGAGGCTGTACTTAGCATGTTAGCATGTTTAGCAGGTAGACGACAGCGTGTCCGAAATTCATAGTACTACTACTACATACTGATTCTAAGACGTTTTTTTTTTAGTGTGTAGTGCATTCACACTAGTAGCCTATTAAATCTTGGGGAAACATTTTGCATGTTTACTTGTGAAGTTCAGTTGGCAGTTTGATCAACAACTGACATCACACATATTGTATAATTTTCTGTATCACACATATTGTATAATTCCTTGTATCAAATAAGTGTCTGATATTTTTGAATATTAACTGTAAACGGTATACTATGAGGATTAGTATGTAGTAGCTTATATACTGTATAGAATTAGTATGTAGTAAGCATTTGGAACACTTATTTAATTTATTGGGTTAGCATGCTAACATTGGCTAATTAGCACTAAACACGAAGTACAGCTGAGGTTGATGGGAATGCCATTGGTTTTGCAGGTATTTGGATATAAATCAAAGTATTGGACAAATTTGAACTGATGATGAACTAGATGAAATGTTAAGGGATCACCAAAGTAATTACAAATTCATCCTGAGACAATACCTCTTAAAAACAACATAAAAGCAGTCTCAAACCATCAAACCTGAAATAAATCCAGATTCTAATTTACACCATTTGATCGTAGTCTGAGTGATTCCCACAGCTACTGTTCCTATTTTACAGAGTCTGTAAAGCTTTAAGTGGAAAGTGTTACACGACTCTGCCAAATGAATTAAGTGGTGATGCTCGTTAGCAAAGAGAAAATCCCTGGAGTCGTTATACATTCGTTAGGTATGAGGAACTTTAAGGTAATTAAGTGGAAGAGTTTCTGAAGCCCTCACAAATGAGCTGGTGTTTTTTATGGAATAATTTAGACTTTTCCATAGTCAAGATGACAATTTCAATATACAACATGAATTGATGTTGTAGATTTGCAGTTTGCATGTCATGTTTTTCCAATATCCTATGTAAATGGGTTGTTTTTGTCTTAGTATTCATGTAGTCTCTATAATCCCTCTGAATTTCCCCCCTTTGCATGCTATATGAAAAATCAAACTGCCAGTGAATGAGATTAGGCCACAGCAAATCCTCTTTAGATTTGGGTTAAAATTTCTAACATCAGCTGGATGACGGCATTCACACAGGCTGTTGTTGTGTAATCATCCATCTTCATCTTCCCAGGCTGTGTGGTTACCCTCCTTTCTATGATGAGAATGATTCAAAGCTCTTTGAGCAGATTCTCAAGGCAGACTATGAGTTTGACGCACCATATTGGGATGACATATCCGACTCCGGTGAGCTGTGATGTTTATGTCTTCATGTTTGTCTGTGTGTGTGCATACACTGTCTTTTTAGAATATAAGACGCAAGATGACATGACCTAGAGAGTATTGTAGTCAACATGCTAAAATGAAAAATGTGTCTTTTATGGGCACACATACAGTTCAACAAATTACATTAGTATTTTCTTGGGTTTAAACATTATTTTAAGAAAATTCTTCTGGTAATCAGCTACATCTTATACGCCACACAACTACTGAAATACTTTCTGGTTCCTCCATAAAAACTGAAGTAATAAACTAGGCTTTAGTCTCTGATCATCTCTATTTTCTCTATAATTACTACTAAATTACATGGTTCTTTGCAGGACCTGTTTTAGGAAAATGGTTGCAGGACCCTTTGCTGTTCCAGCGTATATAACATATTTTCAGCTGGACATGTTTTTGACCTTTTCATTTCCCTCTGCAGCCAAAGACTTCATCAGCTGCCTAATGGAAAAGGACCCAGAAAAGAGATTCATCTGTGACCAGGCTCTTCAGCACCCTTGGTGAGAAATGAACCACCGCCACACTGCACCCCAACCAGACAATCACAGAGAACCACACACTTCTTGGTGCGATTAAACAACAGTATGACGCAGATTGCCAGGCTTACGCATTTGTCATGGAGAGCATGTCCTCCCACTGTCATCTGTCGCCATGGCTCCGAGCCACGATCCCACCTCTGCTCGGCACCGCCAGCCCTAAGAGAGAAATCTGCTGAATAAATGGTTGCCAATTAGTGGCTGGCGTCCTGAAGGATCCTTGAAGAATGTGGAAGCTTTAATGAACAATTAGGATGTCTTCCCAGGCCTGAGCCAGAGCTTATGAGAGCGAGCAGGGGTAGGCTGCTGTCTTTGGCTGAGGTGGCCAATATGAATAGGTCTGCTAGCCATTAATGGGCCTTTTGGGTCCTGGGCAGGTGGTCCCTCTGATACAAATATGTGGTTTGTGACACCAGCAACAGGTCATAACAGAAAGAAATGGCTTTCATTGACAAAGTTTCATACAGAGATATTAAGATGAGTGTGACAGAAAGTGATGCAGTGTGTGAGCTCCTGCAAAAACATTGGCCCATCGGTGTTTTAGCAGAATGAAAATAAATGATCCAAGCAAATACGAAAACAGCATGAGGACGATTCCCAGAGGTTTATATAATATATGTAAACCATTTGGGTAATGCTGTGTTTGTATGTGTAAATTGTTATTTACATGCTCTAAAAGAACTTGACTTTAATTTTCAGGATTGCTGGAGACACTGCTCTCTGCAAGAACATACATGAATCAGTCAGTCGACAGATGCGGAAGAACTTTGCCAAAAGCAAATGGAGGGTGAGCACACAAGACTTATCAGATATTACTAAAAACACAATATTCTATATCTTTTTGAATTGCAAACCCATACAGTGGTTCATCTGTACATTTGTCTGTTCACACCCTCTCTTTACAGCAAGCTTTCAATGCGACGGCTGTGATCCGCCACATGAGGCGCCTGCAGCTGGGCACCAGCTTTGGCAGCAGCATTCACAACGCCAACTCCGTTTCCAACCCTCAGAGTCGTGCTCCAGCCAAGAGCCAGTCTGTGGACTGTGCCCCGCTCTCCCTGGAGGACTGTGAGTGACACTTCAGATGTCTCTGTAGACATAAACATGTCCAAGTTTTAATGCCGCACTCAGCCCAGCTCTGTCAACTCTGCTGCCCTCTTCACCGAGATGATTGGAAACTTTAAAAAGCTCTTAAGGTGTAATTTTCAATTAAACAGACTAAACTGATTTGACACCAGCCACGTGGTCACAACGTTTCTTAATTTTACATGAGATTTATACATATGAAGAGAAGATTTTTGTTTATTTACTTTATCAGTCATTTCAGTCATTTATCAAACAATTGTGATTGGCAACAGCATATGGTTGGCCTACTTACTTATATTTTTCTAGCCTTTCAACCACATCTCATGGTTTTTGTCAGCCAATAGTTTGCTCAGTAATGGAAATGTAATGGAAAGTAATGGAAATGGCTCAGTATTATTTTTACTACTAGAGCACCAAATGTGTTTTAATCCAATGCTTGAAAATTGCAATTACTCCAGTTTGAGTAACATTTGTATATAACCACAGTGCTGGGTTGTTTCAGGAAACTATTAATACCTATTTTCAGTAAAGTATTAACAGATGGCCTTGGCATTGGGATACACCTAATCAGAACCAGTTTGAACGACATGCTGTCTGATGTAGTAGAAATCAAAAGGGTTTGTATATATTTTTTCAAACGGCTGCACTTGAAGGCAGAATTAAAAGCCAGCCATCGTAGAGAGGGAGAAGAAATTATATTGTTAAAATGTTAGGGATAACTGCGCACGTTTTCAGACGTTCGTTCGCACATTTTTCTCTCTAGAAAAAAAGTCAGAAAGTAGAAGAAGCATACTGGTGCCATAACACACAAACACACGCAGTGGTTTTGGTCTTTTGATGGGATTTGTTGACATTAATCAAAACACAGAAAATTTCCAGACTTATCCTTTAACTTATATAAATAAAACTCGAATTCAGACATACAACGCTGAAACTATATTTTCTCCCACAGGTCCTCCAATAGAACCTTTGCCCTCTGCTGTTAAAGTGTACACTCAGGACTCTGATGCCTCTTCTCCTGTACGAGAGGAACCATCTGTGGTGGCCGAGCCACCGCGGCCACGACCCTCCACTGTTACAGTCATCCACACTGGGACTAAATGACGCCAGGTTCCGCGGGAGGTGAGCTGGGAGACCACAGAGCTTTGAGACGGGATACAACCAACCCAGGCCTCAACGTCGTCGCCCAGTTCGCCCATCCTGCAACCTCCCATCTGATTCTGCCAACCACGGGAGGAATTTGAGGAGCGTTGGCTCTGCTCCATTTACCGTGGCTCAGCACGGCACCCCCGTTGCTTCCCTTCTCACTGTCATACAGACCTGGAAGTACAGAGGGGAAGATGTTCACCAGAAGTTATTGTGGAAGCCATGTTCAGCCTGGATCATGGTTGTCTGGCAGATAAACAAGCAGCTGGGAAGTCCCACACTAAAGCGAACTCTTTATTGAAGCTGCTATCAGTTTTGACTGTGAGCGTATTGAGAAAAGGACGCTCCATTGTATGCCTTTTGTAAATATCTTGCCTGGAAATGTTGAGTGGAGTCGTGTTATGCAAGTGAAATATAAGCTTCAAGCTGTGGTAAATAATTGTGACATCTTCTGCGCTCTGAACTTCTTGTTGTTGTTTTGACAGCTCTTCTTAATTTGCTGTGGTATTTGCTACAATGGCTCCCAACAGTGTGACATATGTGTTATTGCTCTCTCCTTGCTTTTAAAGTGTGCGGACAGGAAATACGAGCAGGGCGGTGTGCTTCAATCACGGCTGTGATCGCTGAGAGGGCTGGTGCATTGCGCTTACGTATTGGATAATTTATTTTCTTACAATATATTATTTTGGAAGAAATGTGTTAAGTGTTATAAGACTGACCTGGAAAGCTATTGAATTGGATGATAAAGATACAGTATCTAATAGTTGTTACTTTGTAATTGCTATTTTATTTGAATTCATTTTTTGACGTGACTGTGAAGTCCTCCTTGGCCACAGGAGGGCAACCACGTGTTGTTGCTGTGTGACCAGTTCTCAGGGATGTGCTCCAACATGAAGCCAAACAAACCCTTCTCACTGCTTATGAGGATGTTGATGGTGATAGTTGAAAAGGTAAACCTCCTCCTGCAGATTATTCTAACGTGCCATTGGGAGAGTTCGATTGATGGTTTATTTCTTTAAATCCATCATTATTGACCGTATGAGTGTAATGTAACTTGTACTTAAATGGATTGTTTTCCCTTTAAAAACGTTGACTTATATTTGGATTTAAAGAAAGTGTTTATCAGTGAAGTGCACAGTCGTGTCTGCAGTAAAAATGTAAAATGACAAATGAATGCAAACGTATCTAGATAACGATTGCTCCCATTGCAGAAATCATCAAATCAGTACTTTACAGTTCAGTAGTCGTACTATCGTGCTCTGCTTCCGCTCATGAAGCGGCTGGTCTGAGGACAGCTCACTTACTCTGTGTTTAATCACTGTGTTTTCATACACGCCTGTTGAATTTAGCAGAAAGACTCTTTCTCCTTTTCTCCTCCGCTCACTCTCTAGAGCAGAGAGCTTCAACAAGGGGTCGGGGACCCGTAGGGGGTCATCAGAGTTGCTGCAGGGGCCACCAAATTATTGTTCAATAGTTTAAAAAAAATATTAAAATTAAAATGTGTCTGAAAATATACATCAACATATTTGTAGAGATAAATCTTTTTTTTTTTCATTTACACAACATTGATGCTAGGCATACTGACCTATAGGTATGGTAGCCATCCACAGATACAGTTAACCCTAAGGATTCACTGTGCCAGCTGAGGGGTCCTTGGCCTAGACAACATTGAAGACCCCTGCTCTAGAGACTTTCACACAAAGAAGAGAAGGGACCGGTCTTTGTGTTTTCTCTGTGGTACCTGTATTTCCTTTTAAATCACTCAACATGAATGGTTTAAAAAAAAGAACACTCTATCAGAACATGCCCAATATCGAGGGCTTTGCCATCTTGAATTATCTAGAAATGTTGTGGTGAATATTGACATCTACGTACTGTAAATACAAATCTCAACACAGTTCGTGCTTGGGTCTTGAGTGTTTATTTTTGTCTTCCCTATATCCCCCGCCCAAATCAACCGAAAGCAAAAAATATGAACCATCGAAAACCCCTTATTTTGCATGTATTATATATATTGTTGCAGAAATATGCGCTGGAGTTGTAGAAATTCATGTATTAAAAAAAGGCTTGTTTGCATGAGTTGTTGCTTCTTTGAGAGGGAGTAAATATCAGGTTAGTTCTACACATTTCTTAGAGTGAAAATACAGATACTAATGTCCAAATAATTAACGGTATGTTAGAAGATTTAACTTATGTCATCAGAAGTGAGTAAATATTATAGTAAATACAGTATGAGTAAATACAGTTTATTCACACATTCTTTATCTGGTAATGTAGCAAAAAATCATTGCACATTCTCTTAACCCAAGCCCTCCTTAACAGCAAAAAAACATCCATTTATCAGCTCAATACTTTTCCTCATTTTATGAGACTTGATTATAAAAATAATTTTGAACTGATGACGTGCTTCAGGAGTCAGCTACAGAAATGTACTGTTTTTGCTGTTGATCAGACAAAGTAAGCAATTTTATTAAGTCAGCTTGGGTTTTGCGATTATGGAATTTTTCCTGTGTTTTCTGATATTTTATAGACCAAATGAATAATAGATTAATTGCAAAAGTAATGAGTATAGTTAATTTATCGATAATGAAAATATTTTTTTAGCTACAGCCCTAAATGAAAGGAATGTATAATATGTAATATGTTCATCAATAGCCCATAGGAACTAAAGCCAAAATCAACAACACAAGGGTTGAAACAAGCTGAAAATGTCATTCTGTAGCTGTTATCTCTACTATATAAGTGTCAAGGTGAGAGGAGAAAGGCCTCGTTGTGTGGTTAAAGATGTTTTACAGCATCCCCTCTCTCCTCCACTGCCCTCCAGTCTCAGATGGACTGGCGGTTGTACTCGTGAGGAGGATGCATCCCGTCGTAGTGAAACTCCCTCCACTGCTCGGTGCTCTCTCTGGTCTTCTCGTTTTGTTCTGGGAAGATTATGAGAATTTTAGTGGATGAATGAGCTGGTTGAGTGAATGAACTCATCCCTCTCATCAGATATACCATCATGCTCCTCTTCAGCATAGCTCTCAAACTTGTTCCTCTTCTCCTCGTGGAACTCTCTCTTTCGTTCATCTGCAGCCAGAATCTGCCTCTGCTCAGCTGCAAGCACAGAGGAGGAGAATGAATTAACTATGAGTGTAAAATGAGAAACATCTCAGATTCAGTAGTATATTATCATATGAGGTAGCACATTTGACACAAACTGTAGGCCTACATAAAAGAGCTGTTAAACAAAGTAACTGACTTTAAACTATTTTAAAATACACAGAGACACCATGAGTTGAGTTAGCCTAAGTGTCCCTTTAATAGTCCCATCCATGAAAATATGGATTTCTTTTTCATTTTCATTATTTCATTATTTTTTGCTTTTACTTTGACACTAATAACAAAATATTTTAATTGTTATTGATTCATTGCACGAGCAAGATGGTTGAGCAAGTTTTTAAATATGTATTACAAAGTAATCAGACTTATTTGGAGGATATTTATTTATGTATGACGTTCACTAAACAAAGCTAAAAAAAACTATGAAAACCATAAGCAAGCTTTTCAACAGCTAACTTCCTGGATGGAAGCCACTTGAGGTCTGTTTCTGAAAACTGCAGTGCACCCTGGGGATTTGTTCATGCCTAACATACTTCAATGGACTCACTCAGGGTGCATTAAAGCTTTAGTGCGTAACTTTTTGATATTAATGAATGTCCATTACATTCAAGCCATTGCCAAATGAGTTTGTAGCGTTCGGTGACTTTCCCGCACAGAAACTCGAGTGAAGATAATTACCTCTTCTGAAGAGTCCATTTTTTTTTTTTATCCTCCGTGTCCTCCTTGGCTTCTAGCAACTGCGTGGAGGAGCGGGGTGTCATGGAAGGCTTGTATCATGTGGACACGCCAACAGTTTTGTTTTCATGACTTAGAATTCCTCATGGGGGCGGCAGAAACTACGAACTATAGCTTTAAGTACAACAAAATATCACAACTCATATGCTCTGCCAAAGAGAAGACCATTAATATGGCATG
Organism: Perca fluviatilis; assembly: GCF_010015445.1. Classification (NCBI taxonomy): domain Eukaryota; kingdom Metazoa; phylum Chordata; class Actinopteri; order Perciformes; family Percidae; genus Perca; species Perca fluviatilis. The sequence continues at coordinate 20,980,433 of NC_053119.1, read as the reverse complement.
GTCTGGAAATAAACTGCATCAACCTACAAGTATAGACACACACACACACACACCCACACACACACACACACACACACACACACACACACACACACACAATGACTGTTGAACATTACAAAACTACAAAACTAAACTGGAACCCCAAGTGACAGAAAAAGGTCTAATGAGTATTGTCTCACCCTTTTTACTCGATCCAGAAATATGTATGTGGGTAGAAAGGAACAATTAAAGGATTTTTAAAGAAATGTTCAGGTCCATCTTTGTACAAAACTCACAAGCATATATGTACATTAAAGCAACACTATGCAACTTTTAGGCCTACAGGTTGTCTCATTGGAACCATAGACAGTATATAATGGACCAACAGACCCCGTTGCTCTGGACGGAGACCAGTGAAGGATATTAGAAGCACTTTTCCAGTGATGGCCAGCTTTACTGCGCAGCCTCCAACTGAGAGAGACAACGTAAATGTGACGTGAGCAACGTTTCTGAAAGTTGTAAGTCTTCTGGTAGCTGTGCCAAGAGAAATCTCAATCATTCCCAATCTTACAGAGAAGTTGAGTGTAGGTATATGTAAGGAGATAACATGGGCACAGGCTAATTATTGCTAACTAAAATGCTAGTTAACATTAGTAATTAATCCTAAACAGCTCATGTAAATTGAAACTGCCTGCGAGCTTTTCCTGTACTATATGGTAATTCCTCTACTATGTGACACAATCGTTAGCCTATTTTTACAAAAACGTTTGCTATGGAGCCATAACGTGAGGTACAAGGTAATGGCGCCTTTTATACATTGTCGTGTTTCTTTAGAACTAAACAATGGACAAATAGACTCTTTAAACGCTTCAGATGTAAAGTTATTCACTGTCAAGTGGCGCCAAAATGAATGCTAGTCAGTGGAATGCTAACGGGAGGTGATGGCCAGGTAGCAACAAAATGGCGCCATAGGAGGTTCGAGTTCTGAAGCGAAGCTTACCCCCTTGATTGGAACTACAACTCGCGCTACCCAACGCGAGTTGTAGTTCCAACGAGACAACCTGTAAGGGGACGGTCCCCCTACAGGTTGTCTCATTGTAACTACACCTGCAGCTAAAAGTTACATAATGTTGCTTTAAAGTCATTGATTTAGCAGAAGCTAATATGAGACTTCAGCAGTCTGTTAGACAAATCAAGAGGGTATTTTCCAACATTACAGTCTCTTTAGTAGGGATGGGTTCCATTTTTAGATTCGGTTTGAAATTGGTACTAAGATAGATAGAGAAGTGACCTGCTTGTGACCTCTGACCAGCAGGATTGGACATTAAAGTACTCGCCTGTCACGTGAGTGTCAGTGAAACTCACACACTGACTGCAGTTACATTAGAAAGAGCCATTAGCTGAGATAAGAAAGGTTTTGGATAGCCATGCTAACCTTTCCAAAGTCAGGTTACAACCTTTGACCCCTTAACAGAATAATGTTTAGAGTTTAATGTTTATAAGAACAACAAGGTGAGGGGCCAGACAAAGAATGATTCAAAAACATTGTGATTCAACTATAGGAAGAAGTAGAGTTTCCCTGCCCGGAGGAAGCCCAGGGCCCCCGTCTGGAGCCAGGCCCAGATGGAGGGCTCTTCAGCGAGCAACCGGTGGCCGGGTTTGCCACGGAGCCCGGCTGGGCACAGCCCGAAGAAGCAACGTGGCACCTCCCTCTCCATCCCATGGGCCCACCACCTCACAAGCCCCCGGCTGAGCGCCACTACTTTGGAGTTCACCCTGCATGGTAGACGAGAGGGTCGCCTCCCTATGCCTGCGGGTTGTGGGGGGGAAAACTCTGACTGTTGTGTTTGTGCATATGCACCAAACAAAAGCTTGGAGTATTCAGCCTTCTTGGAGACCTTGAATGGAGTCCTGCATGGGGCTCCAATGGGGGACTCCATAGTTCTGCTTGGGGACTTCAACACACACGTGGGAAATAATGGAGACACATGGAGAGGCGTGATTGGGAGGAACGGCCTCCCTGATCTAAACTTGAGTGGTTGTTCGTTGTTGGACTGTGCTAGTCATGGCTTGTCTATAACGAACACCATGTTTGAACATAGGGATGCTCATAAAGGCCGTTTTACAGTCGCCGCATTCGAGCTTGCGTGCACCAGTGTGACATCAAAATGACGTAGATCTCGCTGGCGCGCTAGGATTTTGAGTGCGCGTGCAGAGGGCGCGCACCATTCTATTTTTTTAGCGGCTTTTTAAGTCTACTCCAAGGTGCTGGAAAGGAGGGTTCAGCCGATCGTCGAACCTCAGGTTGAAGAGGAACAATAGGGATTCCGTCCTGGTTGTGGAACAACGGACCAGCTCTTCACTCTTGCAAGAATCCTGGAGGGAGCCTGGGAGTATGCCCATCTGGTCTACATGTGTTTTGTGGATCTGGAGAAGGCGTATGACCGGGTCCCCCGGGAGATACTGTGGGAGGTGCTGCGGGAGTATGGGGTGAGGGGGTCTCTTCTCAGAGCCATCCAATCCCTGTATGACCAAAGCAAGAGCTGTGTTCGGGATCTCGGCAGTAAGTCAGACTTGTTTCAGGTGAGGGTTGGCCTCCGCCAGGGCTGCGCTTTGTCACCAATCCTGTTTGTGATATTTATGGACAGGATATCGAGGCATAGTTAGGGTGGGGAGGGGTTGCAGTTCGGTGGACTGGGGATGTTCTTTGCAGATGATATGGTCCTGATGGCATCATCGGCCTATGACCTTCAGCACTCACTGGATCGGTTCGCAAACGAGTGTGAAGCAGCTGGGATGAGGATCAGCTCCTCTAAATCTGAGGCCATAGTTCTCAGCAGGAAACCGATGGAGTGCCTACTCCAGGTAGGGAATGAGTCCTTACCCCAAGTGAAGGAGTTCAAATACCTTGGGGACTTGTTCGCGAGTGAGGGGACAATGGAGCAGGAGATTGTTCGGAGAATTGGCGCAGCGGGGGCGGTATTAAATTAAATTTAGCCAGAAGGCAAAGCTCTCAATCTACCGGTCAATTTTCATTCCTACCCTCACCTATGGTCATGAAGGCTGGGTCATGACCAAAAGAACGAGATCCAGGGTACAAGTGGCCGAAATGGGAGGGTGGCTGGCGTCTCCCTTAGAGATAGGTGAGAAGCTCAGTCATCCGTGAGGAACTCGGAGTAGAGCCGCTGCTCCTTTGCATCGAAAGGAGCCAGTTGAGATGGTTTGGGCATCTGGTAAGGAGGCCCCCTGGGCGCCTCCCTAGGGAGGTGTTCCAGGCATGCCCAGCTGGGAGGAGGCCTCGGGGAAGACCTAGGACTAGGTGGAGGGATTATATCTCCAACCTGGCCTGGGAACGCCTCCGGATCCCCCAGTCGGAGCTGGTTAATGTGGCTCGGGAAAGGGAAGTTTGGGGTCCCCTGCTGGAGCTGCTGCCCCCGCGACCCCGGATAAGCGGATGAAGATGGATGGATGAATGGAAGATCAACAGATGAACTGCAGATCAGTATTCGTCGTGACTTGCAGATGAAAATGTTTGAGGGCAACTACCTACTTTTTTTGGTTTGCTATCTCTTTCTGCACAGCAGGGTTAATCATACATCATTTTCTTCACATGACACACCACTGCAGACCTGCTTCTTATGGCTCACCATCTCCCACAAATAGTCAAACAGCAGCATTCGTTAAGAGGCTGCTGTCTACATTTTGATGTCAGTACTTTGCTTCAAATTCACTTTATCCACCTACTGAAACATGTAATATATTTATCAAATACCTAAGCGAATTTCATCTGCCTGCAAGCGAGCTGTTGTGCTTTTATGTCATTATGCAGCAGGAGAGGCTCTTCAGAGTGAGCAGTTTATTTTTCTCACTTTTTTAACTTGGTTTTTCTCTGACCCCTTTCTGACTGTGTGTCGCCACATTCCACATTCAACTCCCAACCGCTCACCCACTCACTCGCTCACTCACTCTCAGTCCATCTCAGTCTTTTCACTTTGTTTATGGCTTTGTGTTCACTTTATCACTGATTTTACACTGCACAGTGTCTTGTTGTAAAACACACACACACACACACACACACACACACACACACACACACACACCACAGCATGTTACATAACACAATCCCAATTCAGAGCAGCGGTCTCAGTGTGTGCTCTCACCTTCCTGTTGGCAGAACTGTACATAACAGTGCTGTTAAATCACTCGAGAATGTCAAACATGGTACAGTATGTGAATTTTCACAACACTTGTAAGGAGAATATTCACTGATTTACTCGTGGCGTGCATGTGTGTGTGTGTGTGTGTGTGTGTGTGTGTGTGTGTGTGTGTGCGTGCGTGTGCGTGTGTGAGCTCCATGCTGCCCTGTGGCTCCTGCTGTAGCCTCCAGCCGAGGAGGCTGAGCTGCTGTGTGACCAGACAGGTCTGAGGTGGTCTCTGGTCAGGCCAGGTTCACTAAACAGTTAACAGCAGCTGGCTGTCAGCCTAAAAAACATTAAGACTATCATTAACATGTTTGCTCACTGTCCATTCAAACTGTGCCAAAACTTTCTTAAAACATAATAAGGAAATATGTCAGTGTGGTTATACTGTAAAATGTCAACTGTTTCCATTACAACACAGGGCCTTTTTATGCTCCTGGGGACAAAAAGAGGTATTGTTATTTTTTTCACCTTGTTCATATGATCAATGCTTTGTTTTGTTGATGTCGAGCATATTAGCATCATTTTTTCTTTCCCAGTGATGTCTGATGTTTTTGTGTAGGTCTATACTTTTTCAAGGGCTTTTTGTGCAAGACAATTTATTTTAAGAGTAAATGTCAAATTACTGTGCATGTTTTGTTTTGTTTATTTAGGATCCTCATTAGCTCCTGCAGTGTTTTTTGCATATGTTTAATTTAGATCAAAACAAACTTTTCTCGAATCAAATGTAATATTGTTGATGCTAAAGTAACAGTCAGCCTTATCCTGTCTTGTTTTGAGAGAATAACAATAATTTGGATTTATCGCAGCTCTTTAGCAGAATTTGTTTCATGTTTTAAGAGGTAACAATTGCGAGAACGTTTTTGCACATCCCACACAGTGCTGATTACCTTTTAAATACTAATCAATCACCAATAATAAAGTGAGTACAAGTGATCAGCAGTGTGCAGGATTTTCTTTGGTTTCTATTTGTTTCAAGAAAAATAAACATTGAATGCTGATAATTAGAAGACATAATTTCTTAGGACAGATGGTTTTGTAATGAATTGTTAATAATATTATCACCAATTTGGATGCAACATAATTATTTCTATTGTGGCTTAAGGATAAAGAAATGAGTGTGAGTGTACCTCTACTGCCAAAATGTCCTGTATAATCAGACACAGATGCCAACAATTACGATACACACCACACACACACACACACATAACAACCACAACAACAAATGCACATCACCTCGGCTGATCTCAGGTCAAACTGCCACAAACAAACCCAAAGTCAACTCACCGTTAATCTCATCCTGAGACTTTGAGGCCCGTCTGCTGCGTCTTCTGAAGAAGTTTGATGCATCTGCCTCCTTCATGAAGATCTTCTTCAGTGGACCTGCAGTAGGGAGCAGGAGGAGGTTCAGCTCACAACATAAAGGGATAAACAGAGGGGATATAGAAGAGATGCGGCTGATGCAGCTCCTCACCTTGTGGATCTTTAGCTCTGCCTGTGCTGTTGGGCACAGCTGCAGTGTCTGCCTCTGTAGACACTGGGTCAGAGGACAAAACATGAAAGCTCTAAATTAAAACACAGAATTTAGGCTCCAATGCTTACCCTTGCATTAAATACATACAACAAAAAAAGCTATCATCAGATTAATTATCCTGCATTAGACTCACAGGAAAGTGCCAGAAGCACAGCGAGGAGACCCAGGAGGGTTGCATACGTCCAGGACATCTTCAGCTCTGTGTCTGAATTTGTTGAGAGATATGAGTAATGTGGAGGAGGGAGAGGTGAGTATGTGAGAGGTGGGGTGGGAGCCTGGAGGAATATTGACTGCCTGTCAGAGGAAAGGGAGGCAGTGACGGTGAAGATCTGGTAAGAGGCTGAATCCAACAAACAGCAGAGAGGGTTTCCAAGTTCCAGGAAGTTGCTGAAGACTTCATTTTGACTTGATAAACTTATTGTGTTCCACATCTATTTCTTTTTAAGTAGCATAGGCCTGTGAGAGACTGTTTATTTAGTCAAAGAAGGGAACACTTATAGGCCAAAGGACACTAAAGGCTGACTATGCACCACTGGAGAAAATTGATGATAGACAACAAAAACTGACATATCTGGGGAAAAAGTGACTGAAAAGAAACTGAGGCCCAGAGCTGTAGCCTGGAGCCTAGAGGCTTTTCTTGCCAAATGTCTATGTCAGATGCAGCTGAAAGAGGCCCCTCAACAAGGCCACTCTCTGCTTCTTGCATAAAGTCCTGCCGGAAAGTATGCAGCCTTCTGTTTGCTAGAGTTTTTTCCCCCACCTAAATTCTGGCTGTGCCCCAGAAAAGACTGAATGTTTAAATTGTTTGGTGGGGAAATCCAAGGTGGAGGGATTGTTGCTCAGGGAAGTGAGAGGAAATTGGAGGGAGGGTTTCAGAAAATGGGTTGTAAGTTTGTTCAGGTAAGTGAGAAAGGCATGTGGGAGGAGGGACAATGAAGTGAATTAGGACATTAAACGTTAAAGAGTCTGAGAGTTTTGTATTCAGGGAAAAAGCTACATGGTTGTTTGTTTTTGTCCTGTTTTATTTGTCTGTTTCTAAATTAGCAGGTTATCGAAGAAACAGGTTTCAACTAAATTTGGTGGGACGTTGAAGTGATTTGGAGTATCTGTCATCCAAAACTTCTAATCAGGCATTATGCAGAATGGCACATTTCAGAATAACGTATCTTATAATATTTTGCATTAATGTGTACATCACATTAACGTTGCAGCTGGTAAAGGTGGAGCTAATCTTTTTTTATGTTATCTGAAACATATAATAATAAATGTATTTGTTGATTTATGTTTTATATTATTAATCTGAATCTTTAAAACAACTCAAGTTTTTTCTTACACTTTTCCACCACTGCCAGTCGTTCTTGCCTTTCATTTGTGACTCAGGTTTGTGGATGTGTATTTGTATGAGTGCAGCATTTCCTCCAGTAGGGGCCGCTGTGGGTCCGCACTGACAGTCTCCCTGCTGTTTCTAGCACCAACGGTTAGGTGGCGCTGTTTCCCCGCTGACATTTTGAGGACACGGCTGTGTGGTGGTGGTGGCAGGCAGGCAGCGTCAGCAGGCAGAGGACAGGACACACTCAGACCAACCAGTAATCACCATCGTCTCTCGCGCTGCCATGGTCGAAAACCCAACAAAAGCGCTTCCTATTTTGTACTGGGAATGAAACTTTAAAGCCTTAAAAAACAAACCATGCTGCTGGAAGCTATAACCCCGCGGATATAAGCGACACTGAAGACCAGAAAGTAGCTACCACCACACCGAAACCAGAAGAAGAAGCAGTCGGTTTTTTTTTCACGCTCGGAGGGAAAGACGGCATCCGGCCTGAGAAGAAGCTCCGAGGTCGGGGACTCCGGTCGGAGCAACGTTCATCGTTTCTGGTGAGAGTCCCTCACGTTTTCGGTGTAGTTTCTGTGAATTTTACAGCGGCTGAACCACCGTTTAGAGTCGCCGTGGCACAAGAAACATTCACACCGCCCTGCGTTGACACAAAACGGGCTTTACAATGTTTACTTCACAGCCCTCGGCGTGAATGCAGCCGTTTGTTGTGTAAGCTATTCAGTTTGTCCCCTTCACCGGTGAATGGCATTTAACTAAAACAAACAAGGTCAGATAACTACATGCAGCATACATGAATGATAAATTAAGTTCAGTGTGGTTAATGCTTAATCATGTCTGCCCTCACGATTAAACATTAGTGTCAGCTTTGTTGTTAAATACAGAGCAACACAAACAGTCTGCTGGGTTAGTTGCCACTAAATTGTATGAGGTTTGGTGGTAGAGGGAGGGCTTTGCAGGCTGCTCTGCGTGTATTGTCTTGCATAGTTGCCACCAAAACATTTACTGACCCACATTTCAGAGATGTCCTGTCTTTCTGGTCCATTTTTTTTTTCTTTCTCAAACTACTTGGAAGCACCGTGCAAACTATACCAACCTCTGATCTCACGCACACAGTCGGTATCAGCCTAACCTTAACAGTTGTTTGTGGAGAAGGTCAGGAGCAGCAGGCAGTAGCCTGCATGGGAAACAGTTTCTAGGAATCTCACCCCCAAGAGACAGCTTTCAATGAATTCCTGTACGTATGTCTTCTTCCTATAGGGCGTTAACCTGTGTGGTAGTGAACTGTATGTGTGTGGGTGAGAGAGAGATGGATGTGAAGTTAACAGGATGTCCAAAAGGAAGACCTCATTGTTGTGCAGGGGGATGACCATGGCAAACTCATGAGGAAGTTCATCTGGTGTGAAAAGACCCAGGAGCCTATGTGGTTACATATTTATTGTTCTCATGTTGTAACAGCCTTATTGGAAGTGACTCAGGTCAATTATAATGTTAGTTATTCTTTGCATGGGACCCAACTCTTCATTTGTGTAGAATATAAACTGTACTGTTATAACAACTTTTTGTGAGTATTTAATAATGCTAAGAAACTAAAATTTGGAAAACAAAAGTCTCAGCAACATAAAGGGCTGCAACTACTGATTCATTTCATTATCAATTAATTTGCTGATTATTTTCCTGATTAATTAATTAATTAATTGTCAAGTATATGAAACATACTGAATCAGAATCAGAATTTCCTTTTCCCAAGTTGACATCCTCCAGTTTCTTGTTTTGTCTGATCAACAGTCCAAATTCCATAATATTCCGTTGACTATCACAAAGGACTCTGATAAGACAAAAAATGTTCACATTTGAGAATTTAAGACACTGCACTATTTTAATTTTTTTTTTCTGTTTGGATGACTAATTGTTTGTTACTGCGGCTGGGTTTCGTTTTTGATACTACTGCCAAATCCGAAAAGCACAGATACGAAAACAATACCGTATTTTTAAGAAGATCAGTGTTTTTCTACCGAGTTGATTTTTTTTCCTTTCCAAACTTGTTGTCTAGCAGCCGAACAAGACCTTTACTTAAATAAATGTAGTCAAATATATAATTTAAACCAGAAACCCTCTGATCAAAAAATAAGTAAAGAAACAAGCATTTAGTGAAAGTTTGTGAGGACTGAGGTTCGATACCCAGTCCTACTTGTGACTCTTTACAGTTTATATGTTTTTTTTTTTTCTGAATGAAAAAAAACAGAGCTCAAAAAAAGAAGAGAGCTCAAAGCACTTGCTCTCATTTCCTGTGAGCAGGTTTCAGTTTGACAACCTTAAAAGATCTTTATCATTCAGAAGCTTCAGTAAGGTGTAAAGGTGTGTCGGTTTTGGGGCTCAAAATACCTCATGTTGAGCCTGGTACCTGCAGGCGGGCCGGGAGCTGTTGGGGGACTGTGGACCCGTGTGTGTTGGTTTGCTGTGGGGTCGTTCCCTTGGTGAAGGCCTTGGGGATGGTGGTGGCAGAGTAACCTGACGCGCTGTGAAACAGCTGTAGCCACGCGTTGCTGATCCCTTGAGTCTCAGTGCAGATCAGATGATGGTCCAGTATATGTGTGTGAGCATACACATGATGAATGGATGTGTTTTTGCCAAAGATTCATTCTCTACTTTTGAACATGCAATTATACACAGAATGATTTCAAACCAAACTTCATCGACTTTTTGGCCGATTTTAATTCTATAGTTTACAAGTGTGTGTTCTCTCTGAATGTGTGTGAGCGTATGTATAAGCGGCAGGCCAAGACAGCTGGCTGAAGGTTAATATGTCACAGCTCGCCGGGGAGCAGCTGCTATGTCACAGGCACCACTCCTGTCTAAAGATAGCCATGAATACAAACTCTTCCTCTTTTCTTTGCTGCATTAACACAAGAACTCTGGCACCAACATGCAGCTCAATGCAGTTGGCCCACTAGACAAATGCTGCTGCTTGCAAGTTTGGCCGACTCCGTCCACTCCGTGATTCTCTATCTCAGTCTGAATCTTGTAAGTGTCTGGTGGTAGTAAAGACCCCACTGCAGTCACTGAGCCAGCTGGCTGGGAACCTCTTTGATGGATTTATACAGTTACCTTACACCACATAGCTGGGTAGTGTCTGAAACAGGTGAGGGCCAAATTCTGCCTTTTTTCCCATCACTCTTGGCGGAATTTGCGAAGCTGTCTGAACACTTGTCTGGTCTTTTTTTGGAAGCAGCAGACACACACACACACACACACACACACACACACACACACACACACACACACACACACACACACACACACACACACACACACACACACACACACACACACACACACACACACACACACACACATATCTTCATCCAAACCAATGTTAGTACAGCCAGCATAGCTTCACATATTTTAAATATGCTGAGGTGTTCATAATTAAGTTCTCACTGGTTTATTAAAAGACCATGTTGTTAAATCCATGTGTTTGGTTTTTTAATTAGAGGAATTTAGAAACCCCCAGGCCCACTCTACCTTGGCTTAGTAGCTTTTTCTAATCAGGGATTGCGGAAGTAGTATGTTCAACAGCTAAAAATAAGTAATTCCTAATGAAGCTATAAGAACCACAGTGGTGTGAGTGTTTCCATTTATTGACATCCATAACAGATTGGTCGACAAAAAAAACTACAAACATTTAAATACTGTAATCAATCATTCATAGGGTTGCAAAATTCCAGGAATTTTCAAAGTTGGAAACTTTCCATGGGAATTAATGGGAATAAACTGGATATTTTTAATATTGCTTGTTATAATACTGTTAGTCTATAACAGGGAACTTAAATGTATTTGGAAATAAACACATCTTGCAGCATAATCTTGGTTAAAAAAACCTGATTTAATGCAACTTCAGTTGAATGTCCTTCCTATATTCATCAATGACATGCACACAGTAATCAGCATAGGCTACTACATACTTGCCAACATGTAGTTTTTAAAATACGGGAGGTTTTTTTTTGGGGAGGGGGGTAATACATACACAATTTCGGGAAAGAGACTTCAGATACAGTATTAGGGGACCAAGATGGTCTATATAAAAGCATCCAAAGAGCTCCATGTCATGGGACTTTTAATTGTTTAGCCCACTAACCATAGTAAATCAAAATTGGAATGTTTCCAAAATTCCCCAGCTAAACTTTCCATGGAAAGTTTCCAGGAATTTACCAGAAAATTTCCTAATCATTCATCAAGCTAAAATCCTGGTTTTGGCTTCTCAAATGTGATGATTTTTTTCTGTTTCATATTATTATGAAATTAATATTGTGTTTTAGACTGTTGGTCAGACAAAACAAGACATTTGAAGACATCAGGGCTCTCGGAAATTGTTTTAAATATCTTGTGGACATTTCATTAGTTAGAGCTGATTAGAGCTGAAACAATTAGTCAATAGTCAATTAGTTGATAGATTTATCACCAACCGATTTGATAATCGATTAATCATTTCTGTATTTTTCAACCAAACAAATACAAAATAATCTTGTGTTCCATGCAGTCCTAACACAGACAGAAAAAAGTCAGTTACAAATAAGATTCCATGCAGTCCTAACACAGACAGAAAAAAGTCAGTTACAAATAAGATACCATGTTAACTTTCTGCAGTGTTTTTCTCAAGTGCTGTAACACACAACTGTGCCTGGCATGCAGGCTGTCTGAAATTACTACAAAGGCTAAGAGCGGTTTGTGTTTGTAGTTTGATATGAAACTGATAACCCCATCCTGCCGTCTGCCCTTAGTTTGATAGCAGCTTGGCTGTTGTTCCCTTTAACAGCCATGAAAGGCTATCGGGGGCTGCTGGTGTGACGATGAGCAGGACAGGGAAAGGCTAATTGTCGCTCTCTCTGATGCTAATGCTCTGCTCACAAACGGACGGCAGGTGACTTGACTCAGGCTTAGATCAGATGAATCCCTGCCTGGGCGATTATCTCTGTAATGAGCCAAAAGGTTTTTTACTGACAATAAATAAAGACTATCAACATATCAAATTATATCTTTTTATGGGGATAAATTAACACCTAAAATCTTATAGCTGTAAAACTTCCAGGATCCAGTCTGAAAATTTGTTGTATTGGTTCCTCATTTTATGCACAAAGGATTATAATCACAAAAAAGAAAAATGGATTACATTGGCGTGACATAAGTCTGCTGCCTGGGTCCACAAGGCTTATCTGTCACAATTCAGGGGGCCTTGTTATCGTGTTATCATGTGAAGTGTAAGTGGTGCTTTAGATGTATTATTTTCATATGAATGGTGTGTTTGATTTAAAAGTCGTCGTTATTTGTGACATATTTATAAAGGGAAATTATTGAAATTTATGTTTTTGTGATTTTCCCCCCAAAAATTTTTAAAGGCAAACCTATGTAACTTTTCCCGCTTCGGCCCCCCTTCAGGTTGTCTCTTCATGTTGCTTTAACATAATTCTGGGTTTATTTGTATATTTAAGGGTAATCTCAGAAGGTGCCCACACTGTGTAAATATGTCATCCTAAATCTAGAAAATTTTTAGCAATGGTAAAAGGGAATTTCACTAACCTGATGCGCCATATGGTTTGTTAACACAGAACCATCTGAGAAGCCGTCATTGGAAACTGTTTGGAAAAGTGCAGGCACTTTAAAAAAATACATGGCAGGTGATTGGATGAACCATCGTTCTATCACGTCCTCCATTGTTGTTTGAAACGAACAGTCGCGGCCGTCACACACGTAAACCACTGATTGGTTCTGTAAGCTGTAGCCTAGTTCAGACACAAACGTGTTAGCCTACTACTGAAATCTGACCAATCGAGAATCCAGCTGCCGTATTTCACAACACAGATTATGAATTTGTAGGCTGTTCTACAGTACCACCTGTTCTTCCTGGAGTCTACAAACTGTATTATTGCTCAGGTGACTATTAGGGCTGGGAATCACCAGAGGCCCCAAGATACAATACTTATGTCATGATACAATACTATTGCGATTTTAAACCTATTTCAATTTATACCTTTTTTCCAACTTAAAAATGATGTCCTCTTTGTTAACATCTGTGAGCATAGAAAAGAGGAACATTTGATGAGACTTTTTCATGTACCTAGCCTTAGTTAAGTTCAAACACATCTTGTTGAATTATAGCCTCTGCAGCATGCCTGCCTGGTTGTCATGCTCAGCACCACGCAGCACACCACCACCTCCTGCGTCTCCTGAAAAAGCTTACTTTTTACTGGGCACAATGCAGCCTTTATTTAAGGCCCCCATAATGGAGCCAGTTCCTTCACTCATGTCCTCATTGTCTTGGCCAGGATGAGAAAATGCTGCTCTTTAGAAAAGCGAGGCTGAGCTCACCCTTGAATCATGCCAACAGTTACGCTTGTTCTCTGTCGTCTTCAGTGTGCGAGGCAACCGAGGGAGGAGAGGCAGACGTTTTTCGCAGTGACGTTAGATGGTTTACTGAACCCTGTAGGGGTCACAAAGAGGTTGCGCCCTTGCTTTTCCTGTTTCTGTGGGTGGCCCAGATAGCAGACACCCTGTGGCAGTAATGGTGGCTGTGGTGTGATTGGTTCATCTAGCACAAGTGGGACAATTGCACAGACCTCTGCAGTGATGGTGGCTTGTGGAGCTCTAGTCTGGCATTACAGGGGGGGGCGGGGGGCGGGGGTGGTGGTTCCTCACAGCAGGAACTCTTAGCCTTTTAAGTAGCCCTCTGTCATCATCATCAGCACAGTCTCTGTTTGCTCGTAGCTGCAGCAGGAAAAGGACAGAATCCATATGAAACATGTTTGTTACCACTGCAGCATCCATATACACCCCCCCAAAACACACACACACACACACACACACTACCTTCTGCAGACTGTACTGCAATTTAGCATACAGCTGGAGAAGATGGTTTGTCTGTGAAGCGAGAGTTGTGTTATGGTAAGTATTGATGGCTGATTTAGCGGATGAAAATGCAGACGTAGGTGGCGGGGAGGGGGGGCTGCAGGAGAGGAAGGGGGGTTAGGGTTACTATAGGGTGTGAGATGGAGGGAGATGGAAAATCAGCATGCATGCAGTCTCCTGCAGTGCTCTGCATTTTCAGTATGGAAAAAGCAGTGGGGTTGCCGTGGTAACAAATCCAGAATCAGCGCAGCCCTCGGACCCCTCCACTTCAGCCCCCCTCCTCCCCTCTGGCCACCTCCCAGCAGATCTGGAGCTCAGACCTTAGACCGGCCTACTTAGGGGAGCAGGGATAAGGCTCGGAACAGGGATCATGTCCAAAGCTCCACACTCGATCCCAGAGCAGGAACAGGACTGTGGCCCAGCGGATACAGTTGCACAGTAGACAGACACCCCATATATATATATATATATATATATATATATATATATATATATATATATATATATATATATATATATATATATATATATATATATATATAGAAAGACTGGAAACAGTTGCTGCAAACTCATAATTTATAACTCTTAAATCTGACGAAGTTGTCTTCTTCAGGGCAGCCTTCAACAGTGGTGAATACATAGTTTTCCATCAGTTTAATGAACTGAAACTTTTTTCTATGTAGCGCACATATTGCAGGCCGAGTGTATTGCTGCAGCAGGAGAGTGGGTAACGCAGCGAGCTGTTCAGGAGATGACAGACTGCTTGCCCATGCTGGAGCTGATGTGTCATGAGGCGGACTGATGTGAAGCTGTTGTGACAGTCGAGTTGATGTTCTGCCTCATCTCGGTTCCTTGAATAATTAGATTGATTGTTGCTTGACTAAGACCACAAAAGGGCAATATGTATGAATATACAAAAAAATATATTTAGTGGAGTCCCTTGTACTTGACAGCTGTCCAGAATAAAACCAGGAACGTCACGCTTACATGGTACTCTCATTCTAAACCACTCAACCAACAGCCCGAAATGCATTTTACTGTCATGTTACATGATTTTTTGGTAGTATAGACTTTTCAGCTACCTCACTGCTATCTGAAGCTGCGAATATATGAAGATTCCTTGTGTAGTTTATGATCTACAGTTTAATATTTCGTCCTTGCACTGTCCTAGTTTGCTTTGGCCTTTAGCCCAGCTCAGACAGACGGCTGCTGCTGTTGGCTGTGTGGAGGGAATGGGGGCAGGCTCGCTGCCTCTTAAAACTGTGTACAGACTTTTTGAATCTTACAGTATCTGGGGTGAGAAATAGGCCATGCAGCTGCTGAATCATCTGTAGCTTCACAAACAGATGTTTGTGGGCTGTTTAATGCGAAATGAAAATCAAGGCGCCATGTTTGAAAAACAGTTTTCTTCACTGATTGGCTGCCGCTGTTTTGTTTCTGGTCTCTGTTGTTGTTGTAGTAAGTAATTGTAGTCGTTTATCGAGCACAAATGCCACACATTTTTTGTTTCCAGCTTCTCAAATTTGATGATTTGCTGCTTTTCTCTGTTTCATATTGTTGTAAATTGAATATTATGTTTTTGGTTGTGAGCTGCTGGTCGGACCAAACAAGCAATTTGAAGCCTTTTAGTATTTTATGGCATTTTAGACTAACTTCTAATGGAAATAACAAACATGACAAAAGCATTCATAATGAAAAGTTAGTTTCAACCCTTGTATGTAAAAGTTGTCTGTCATACTTTTATCCTGTTGTTCTGTGTACAATAAAATTGACAAAATTCAGTTCAAATCATGGCTTCTTAAAGGCCTAGTTCACATATTTCTGTCACATATGTGTGTCTTCAAACAATATTCACATGCCCATATTTACTACAAAACTGTTTTTGGGGCCTTTTTTTTGTCCATACTCTCCAAGAAGAAATCCCTCCCCGCTGCAATTTCAATGGAAGAGATGGGGAACAGTCCTCGTTTTGTGCGAAAATACATTCTTAAGTTAAGCTGATAATATAATAATATGAGGCTTCCACAGTCTTAGCTACATAAATCAAATAGGTATTTTCCAAAAGTATTGCTTTTTTAGTTCCTTTTTAGCTGTAGTTCAAGAAAATGCTGTCTGAAGTAGCACAAAGAGGGAATTCATTCTAAAAAAAACTGTGGGTTTTGTCCCTCCGATCACATTACATTAAAATCTCCCATCTCTTTACGGCCAGTATGGACAAAAAAGAAATAACCGCAACCAAAAACTCTACGTATAGCCATGCGAGTATTGTTTTAAGAAAGAACCTATCCTTTAACTGATGATTCAAATCATCAACATTTAGAGGGCCGCCTTATTTTCAGCCATATCCTGTTCCGCCACCATGTTCTCATTATTTGGCTTTGGCTGTATGAAACGGTTGCATCTCTGAACAGAATTCAGGTTATGAGTGATTATTTGGAAGACAAAAGGCTGTCAGTAGGGAAAAGGCAGCGAGCCCTGAGGGGCTGTACTACTCGTGTGTTTTCATGTCTGGCTTTACTCATCATTGTCGCAGACAGACACTTGTCCAGATCTGCAGTAGTAGTGGAGTCATGATCTCTACATTGAGGTCACAGGGAGAGGCTGCTCTCTTTCTCTTTCTCTCTCACTCTCTCTCTCACACACACACACACTGTCTCTAGCTCTCACATTTAGTTACTCTCATGCACATAGTAAATGCGGCTGGAATGTGTGATGTGGACTCGACGTGGCTCAGGCTCGTCCTGCTCCATTCAGGAGCAAATCCCCCTGGTTTAGGATTTGCTTTTACAGTCCGGTGTGCCAGGGACCGTACTCTAAACTCACCCGTAAGGATCTTTCACCAACTTGTCATGTTTTCCCAGGAGGAGGAATGTGAAGTAATGTGCCACCACGAGCTGAGTCATAATTAACGTCAGAGTTGTCTGGTGATGAAACGTCTTTGATTTCAGTTTGATTCTTGATGTGGGATTGTGAAACATGGCTGCAGGCGGGTGAGGTGTATTCTTTTGAATTAAAGGCAGTAAATGATTTTGTCTATGAAATGTCGAGGCCCGCATCAACACTATTGTTTTACCTACCTGCCCAGGGACTACGGGCGGTGCAATGCAGCTGTCCTTGTTTTTATACAAGGTTAATGTTTAATTGTGCATTGTCCCTGTTTAAATCAAATTCTGTAACTAAAACAAGCTGTGTCTATTCTTACATGGGTTAGAACCACAACTAACGGGTTGTTTTATTTGTCATCCTCAGGCCTCCCCTTCCTGAGAGCTCCATGGAGAAGATGAAGCGGTTCAAGCGGCGTCTCTCTCAGACGTTGCGAGGCAGCCACACCATTGACGAGTCGCTGTCTGAGCTGGCAGAGCAGATGACCATCGAGGAGAACGGCCTGAAGGACAGCGGTGAGTGTTAGAAGTAGTTTGTAAAGAGTTTCTCTGTGTTCTTTAACATGCCGGTAATAACACAAGGGATCTCCTGGATAATGTAACAGTTGTAGGGTTCTGTATGTTATGGCCATTACTTTGAATTAGTTTTGCCTTTTCTTTCCATCATTGGCAAATGGCTCTAAATACTGCACTACCCATGAGCCACAGCTGACGGGAATCAGTTTACACATTCAGAATGCCATAAGCCCTTTTCAGACATGGCATCTGTAATATTGCTGGCTTAGTTGGAAAATGATATGAAAGAAGAAAAGTGTTCTGAGATGCTCCATTAGTTATGGATTTAAAAAAGTTTTTCTGCAGTTGAGTGACTTTTTTATTTTTTTTATCTCAATCACTAATTGAATAAGGGACACTGTAGTCTAACCTTTTATTATTAGCAAACCAAGATTGTCGTCATGACTTTTATACAGAAAAGAGGTTCAGGTCCACTCAAACATCAGACTGACATGTACAATTTCCAGCATGTTTACATAATGAAGTGCATCTAACACTAACCAGAATCTGAAAGTGGACTGAGTTAAACTGCTGAATATGTTATCTAGTCTAATCTATGCATAAGCTCGCCATTAGCGATACTCCACAGAATTTTAAGCTTGATGAGCATTGGGAGTCGTGGTTTACTTTTGTCCTTAAGCTTTAATGTTCATCCAAGCCTTGGAAATCCTTTAACTGCCAGTCACATAACATTGACTATTCAGCAAGTTAATGTGGCATTTAAAGAACTAACTTCACAAATCTATATTGTCTGATACGACTATTTATGTTTCTGTAGACACACTCTGTTCCACACTCGCAGAGATTGTCGTTGATTCATCTTGATCCTACTGAAGGTTGTCGCCTCTAAGGTGTCAATCAAAGCAGAGTGGCACAGCAGCTTATCACTGCTGATATTCACAAAATCCGCAGGGAGCGAGGGAGGGAGCATGACTCGATATGCTACCACATTGTTGCCATGGTGCTCAGGATCTGGAAACATTCTAGAGTTACCATGACATTGCCACGGCAACTTGGATGACTTGGTGAAACCAGTCTGGCATCTTGACGCATCCCTTTTTTTTTTTTTTTTAAATCTGTCAGCTCTGCTTTTTCTCTTTAGGCCACCCAGAGGTCCCCCCACCCCAAAGCTTCTTTCAGGCCTGTCCTCAGTTTTCCTCTCTTGTCTTTTGTCCAAATGAGAAGTTTTTTTCCCTTCTTCAATCAATCAGATCGTCCAAGCCCCCCCCCACCACCACCTCCCTCTGAGAACTAACTGGGCTTTGTAAAGAGCTTTTTGTATAGTGATTAACACCAGGTTTGGCCAGAGTGTTCTGGGCTTGGTGAGTGTGGACACAGAATCATGTTGTGCGTGCGTGCGTGCGTGCGTGCGTGCGTGCGTGCGTGCGTGCGTGCGTGTGTGTGTGTGTGTGTGGATTTTAGCAGCCTATGTAACAGTATGGTAGAGAGGAGACAGACTGGAGTAGCCAGATGAGATGTGATCTGAACTCTGTGATTGGGGAAAGCGTTCTCATCCTGATCTGATTATGATTATGCAACACTTATAACTCAGGCCAGGGAGGCAGGGATGAGGAAGAGGTAGCATAATGGCCTATGGATATTACATGGGGGCTGTGTATTTTTTTGTTTTCATAGAAAATCTAGGAAATGACTCATTGGTGTAGAAGAGAATGTTAGTGTGTGCAAAAAAACACAACACAAATAACAAATTAATGACATGGCTTGTAATATAGGACACAACAAATGTTCCAAAGTTTTGACGTCTGTGCTTACAAAACTGTTACGTAATGAAATTGTTTAGCTAAACAAGATCCGCACACCCACAGTACTCCAAATCAGCCTCAACAGGCAGTCTGAACCATGTGAGCTTAATTTTGTCAATAACATTTAAGTCGCAAAAATGTACTGAGAATTGCTTGATCCCGTAAACTAGAAGCCAGACAAATCAGAAAGCGATGGGGGGTGGTTTAGATGGGGACATCTGTAACTACATGTCTTATTTCCTGCCTCGGATTTATTCAACTTTAAGACAGATATGACTGAACAGTCGCTCTGTTTTTCCAGCTTGAAAGTCAGTGCCAATGGTTGATGACAGCCAAGTCCAGGGTGCATTTATCTAATCGGGTGTGTGGAGTTACTGTTAGGTCGCAGTGAAGGAGAGCACATTCAGTCATCTGTTATACAGCCCAAAACAAATAGCTACCCATTGATGCCAGCAAGACTACAGTGACTGAAATAAAATATTAGTGTTGGCTTTTTAATTAACTCTCAATAAAAAAAATCTTATTTTTATGACCTCACAATACATAAAAGGTACAGTGGCTTGCATAAGTTTACACACCCATGCTAAAGTTGACTAAAAAGAGGAATAAAAAAAACTATCTTTTGGATCTTAATGCCTCAATTAAAAAAATTTGGAAAAAGCCAACCTTTTCAACGACACCAATTTTCTTTGTGAATGAATAATGTATCGTAAATAAATAAATGTTCTTCCTTAAAATACAGGATCATAAGTATACACACCATCTCTTAATGCAAATCAAACCAGCTATTAGGCTAACTGAAATAAAACCATGCCAGTCTCTAGGTAGGGTGAAGGGTATATGATGATGTGGGGCTATTTTGATTCCAAAGGCCAAGGGAACTTTATCAGGATGCATAGTATCCTGGATCCATGAAATAACTTTTATTTTTAAAGGCCAATCTGCCTGCCTCTATGGGAATATAACATAGGGGTGTCTATACTTATGCCCCCTGTATTTTAAGGAAGCACATTTATTTATTTACGACAGTCGTAAAATTGGTGTCCTTAAAAGGTTGGATTTTTCCACATTTTTTTAATTAAGGCATTAAGATCAATTTCAAAACAATGTTTTTTTTATTCCTCTTTTTATTCAGCTTTAGCATGGGTGTGTAAAATTATGCAAGCCACTGTACCTGTATGGGGTTTATTTTGTCTGTTAATAAAAATTCTAAGAAATGTAGGATCGCAAGCCTGCCAACAAAAACTGCATCAGAAAATGTGCATCATTTCAAAATATAGGCCTAACAAAAAGCTACAATGTGAAATGTGAAAGAAAAACAATGACTCACAAACCAAAAGACATGAACACAGTCACGTTGAAGCTGTGAATTTACATGCAAATGTAACACTCTTTGTCATATTTTGCAATCATAGTCATTTGGGGTTGCAGGTTTTGTTGGATGGTTTACAATCACACATTTCTTTGAATTTTTATTAACAGACAAAATTTACCCCATACACCTGTTGAATTCTTTTTTGTCGGATTCACTGATTTGTTCTAGGGGTAGCCGATAAGCTTTGAATAAAATAGCAATATACAGTATATTATCTGTTTTTCGCTAATCTAGCAGAAAAAATACCCAAAGTATTTCATAACAAAAACAAATCTAAAGATAAGCATATAAGTCCTGCTTGTTGATTCCCAACACACTTTTTTTTTTTTTTTTTAAGATTATTTTTTGGGGCTTTTCCCTTTATTACATAGTGACAGTGGATAGACATGAAAGGGGGAGAGAGATGGGGGATGACACGCAGCAAAGGGCAGCAGGTCGGATTCGAACCCGCTCCGCTGCAGGACTCAGCCAACATGGGGCGAATGCTCTTACTGGGTGAGATAGAGGCCGCCCCAACACTAACTACTTTAACCCTCCACCCAAACATGCAAACAGAGGCAGTCATATAAAGGGCCATCCCAAAGCAGACTGATGAGTAAGGATGCACTGTAAAACCTTATCATGCACATAAAAAGTCATAAACACCTAAAAAATATCTTTTCCTGTTGATTTTCAGAGACAAACCAATGTAACCATCTTCCTTTTCTGTTACTCGATAACCGTTGCCTTATGTCTCGTCCTAATCTTCACTGCCCTTGTTGCACATGTCCTACAGTATCCTTTTGTCTCTGCCTGCCTGCTAAACAGTTAGTGTTTCAGTTGGTGCTACTCTATACACAATAAATCTTTCACCTCTGTCAGCTCCATTCTTGCTTTTGGACAAATGCTCCTCTGTCAGGCAGTTTTCGACCCTTTTCTCCAGGAAAAATACACTGCAGAGACTACAAGACACTTTGTTTACATGCTTGAGTCTCTCACTTCTCTACTTTTGATATTGACTATTTACAGTATAAGGGTCACACTGGATTAGAGAACAGACCACATTGTAACTGCCCCAGCTCTGTTTACAATTAGGTAACCTTTGTTTCACTGGCAGGCTGCAGGAATGTCATATTTTGGAAAAAGCAAAGCACATAAAGATTAGACTGCACCAAATCCCATTGGTTTTTATAGTTGTTTTTTTTTATAGCCAGGACAAGTACTGTTACATAGAAGCTGCATTGTTTGTTTTTTTAGGATGTTTTCAGGTGTGCTAAAAATAAGACCATCAATCATTTTTATATTATTTACATGTATATTTAACACATTTCAATACCATAAATTGTTGATTTACAGTACACAATCTACCGTATAATCTGTTGTATAGCAATTCATCAGTTTCCTTCATCAGTCCTTTACTTTTAGCTCTGTGTCTCTTTGTTTTACTTTTTTCTTCAGTTTTTGATTCTCTGTTTTTAAACCAGTGAAAAATAAAATTCTGTGTTCTTGTTCACATCCATTTATAGAAACACGCTATAAGTGGAATAGTATTTGTTCAGCATCAATTGACTATCTAACTCAGTGACAGCAGTTAACTGATATTACATGCAAATCTATGCATCAGTAGATTACAAGTTAAAACCTCTTATGTAACGGTGATTATTTTATGCAGTCTGGTGTTATGCCATGTAACCAGTAATGTATAGTGAGTGCCTCAGAAAGCTTTTATTTCGTTAGCCACCTTCATATTAACGTTAAAAAGTTGGACTTTCAGCCAACTTGATTTTGATTAATGCTTACTGATTGGTTGGAAGATGGCACCATATAGTACACTCCAAGACAAAACTTTAGATCTGTTTTTTAATGATTAGACGTCATACTTTAGAAAACAATACAAATGCATATAATGATTCTGAAATAGAGAGTATGTGGAGAAACAAAGCTA
Organism: Perca fluviatilis; assembly: GCF_010015445.1. Classification (NCBI taxonomy): domain Eukaryota; kingdom Metazoa; phylum Chordata; class Actinopteri; order Perciformes; family Percidae; genus Perca; species Perca fluviatilis. The sequence goes on along the minus strand of NC_053119.1, from coordinate 20,957,986 downwards.
ACAGCTTGTAGAAAAATAATCGGCTGTCGAGTTTGAGCATTTAAGCAGAAACAAATTCTGTATTAGCGTTGTTTTTAACAAACATTATACTCAGAAATAGGCACTTTTTGAATACATTTCCAACACCATCAAGTGAGTGTGAAATTCATTGACCAGTTTGTTGATGATTTGGGGTCAGCTAATGCTGGAAAAAACTAGTTCGTACAACATGTTAAACTGAAATTAAAAAGTGTTTAGCGCCTTTATAGTGGAAGTAAACCTAAGAATAAAGGGGGAAACAAAAGAGGAAATTCTGGTTGGATTGGCTCTTGGGCCTCTAGGTGTGTGTGTAAGGAGCAGCAGTATTAATCATTCATCTTCTTTTTTCTATTAGCCTGTCAGTATCCAAGCTGACACTGTTCTTATTAAGCAGCTCCGGTATTGGCCATTATGTGACAGATTAACATTAATTAGTTTTTTGTCATTATAAAACTCAGTGTTTCTGTTACCAGTTACACTAATTCAGTGTTAGGCAGGCTCATATGATTAGTCAACCATAGTGCACTGTGCATCAATATGCATATAAATGTTTTTTTCTAAAGAAAAATGTTGACTTCCACAGAGCCCATGGTGAGGAATGGTCGTCCTCCTTCGGCCCACAGCGTCCACTCCTTCCTCCACCAGTACACAAGCTCCTTTAAAAAGCCACCGCTGCGACGGCCTCAGAGCGTCATCGGAGGAGGCCTGGGCTCTCTCATGGTCATGCCTCGCAATGGCAGTCGCCTCGGTGAGACATCCACACACGCACAAACGGGCCGTGATGATCATATTTGATATTTGTCTTTCCTGCGCTGTGACTTTAAATAGAGGTTTAGTACAGGAGATTTCTTTTGTGTCAATAGGTAGAATGTTGGAATGCAAATGTACTGTACATTTGGGTGTGTGAAGCTGCTAGATTAAACGTCATGTAGAATATCCTGAAAACTACATGTAAAATCCTTGTATTTTACATTTCTACTGAGTCAGCTGAGCCTACTTACAGAGCGGTATGTTACAGTGTATGTGCTCAAACAAACCACTGCTAGAGGCATAAATCAGTACAATCATTCCAGTGTTACGTCCAGTCACACAATAAGCCATTTGTTAAAAAAATGAGACACTTCCAGGATACCAGCAGCTTAGATTCTCAGCCTAGATACAATATTTAAATTCACAACACTCCCTAATATAAGCATAAAGCCTGCAGGAAATGGATATGTACTTTATATCTATGAGTCTGTTTGGCATGGGAAAATTACAGTGTGATGTATGGATTTGTCTTGTAAGGCCCAGTGGCAATGAAATACATTAAATCTATCAGTCAAACTTATTAAACCTAATACACTTTTTGTATATTCTGCTCGACACAGCCAAGCTTGATACAGACGGACTTGGGAAAGTGTCCAAAAGAGTGTTTGTTTGTCTTGTTGAAGTCATTACCTGTCCTCCACAGACCTGATCCCTCTATCACATTCTGTCAACCTCTTTTTCTTTCTTTCTCTACTTCAGATATTGTCCACGAGAACCTGAAGATGGGCTCGGATGGGGAAAGTGACCAGGCATCGGGGACTTCCTCCGATGAGGTGCAGTCACCGACGGGTGTTTGTCTGCGGAACAGAGGGAACAGACGCATCTCTGCAGAGGTGGGGATTATTTCTTTTCAGTTTTCAGACTTTTTTTTTTTGTCCTTGCATAGGGTTTTTTGAAATGGGGGATATGAGTCATTTGCTACATTAACAACCTTTGACATTTGAATATGTTACTGTTAGGAATCGTGACATTTACCTGGCTTAGTGGTTCAGCCTCCACTTTGTTGTTGAAGCTATGTTTTAATTAATTCACTGAAAAGTAAAGGAATATGGGCGTTTTATAATGGACCTTTGGTATTTAATGGTGTGTGCATTAGAGCACCATGCTGTAACTCAGCGTAGGCAGTTTCTCATAGTGCGTCATGAACACGCTGAAATCTTCAGCTGCCCACAAGATATCAGCATGGGACACACACACACATATGCACACAGTGACTCCACATACTGTACTGCTGAACATACTTTTAAAATCTGTTGTACACAGTCACACAGTTGCTTTCACCACCACCACCCCCCTCCTTACTTTCTCACTCTCTCTTTACCCATGCACTGATTCCGTAAAGGGCCGATTTTGACTCCTGTGGTGATTACATCATGTAACAACATCAACACATTATGGAGACTTCTCGCTGTGATTATTATTATTATTATTATTATTATTATTGTTATGATTGTTTGTTGTCTAAGAGGGATTTCATTTTACAATAAGCATCTTTTGAATCCAAGGCGTGTGACTTTGTATACGTATTAAATACAGTTCAGCTTTGTTATCCCAAATTCATAAAGTTTGAACATTTGGGAACAAAAGTGAGCCACAGCAGAGATAACGTTGTCATGTCAGTGTCACAACACTACGCAGTTTTATTCAGCAGAGCATATGGAAAGACAGACGTGCAAACAAAATGTAGAACCAGATCAAGAGTGAAAGCTTTAATCCAGTCGGCTCGTAGGGACACATGAAAGGCAGCATTAAGTAAGAAGAGAAATCATGCCGCTTTATTTTAAGGTAAACGATAAAGTGTGCTCAGTGGGGTTTTCTTGAATTTTGCAGATTTTTTGACATTGGCTAACATCAGATTATTAAATTAAATATAATCAGATGGACAAAATGACAATTGTTTTATGCTTCTTTCGTTTGTTTAGTGTTCAACATAATCAATAAATTCTGACATGATTTTTGGATTGTTTTTGAGGACTTTAAACGTTTTTATTTCCCTCTTTCTTTACAACAAAGCCAAGAAAAGTCCCTTCAATCCACCTTAATGGCTACTAATGGGATTTGAGTCAGTACAACTAACTGTCCGGTTTCATAGTGAAAGTGAAAAAGAGAATGACTATGAACTTCTCGCCTTCCTCATTTTTATTTACATTGTCATTACATGTAATATATTCTTCAACTTACTGAAGAAACATACTTCCGATTTGTTTGGGGAATAGAAATCTAATCATTTATCATTTTTAACGGTTTAGTTTCCATGATTGCTGTTTTGAGCCTTGAATAATCTCAATTCCCCCAATCTACATTTTCACATATGAGGGGGAAGATGGAGGTCTCACAGGTCTGGGGACTACTTTCAAAATACTGTTTCATTAAAGTGTAAAAATTTAATATAGTTTAAAACCCTAACATTAAACCATTGTTTTAACAATTAAAACGTGACATCTGACCCATTTAAGATGTTGCGAACAATTTTCATAAAATAACTTAAGCTAATTAAATATAATCAAATATGCAACATCTAACAAAAGAGCAGACATACTTTTTTATTGTACTGTATTTTGCTTTGTGGATGATGTTGACATCTTGCCAGTGAACCGCATGTTGCACAGTACAGGCTGGGTGATCATGCGAGGAAACGTCTTGTGATTGAAGAACACACACTTCCCTCCCTCTGACAGTGTTTATTGGTTGGTTTGAGTGCAGGACCTCTGGGGATTTACGAGCGGATACCAGCAGCTACACAGACAAACTGAGCATGCAAGACTGCACATAAAGAAAAAAAAACTAACCTTAAACGCGTAGTTAAGCAGCTTACTTCATTTGAGGCTACCCACACACAGAGACATGACACAACACCTCACGCTGTGTATCGACAGTGTGTGCAAGCAGTATACCCTACACTTCCTGTGACTGTTTCATAACCTAAAGAGGTTATTATTTGCAGCCCAACAAACACTCTGTGTGTTGTTTGTGTTGGTATGAGCAGAGTGATTGACCGCGTCACCGCGCTTGTTGATGAAGTGATCCAACAGCGATCACTGTGTGGCCTCATTCTTTGCCTTTGTGCTGATGTGACACTCAGAGGAGGGACAGTAGAACAAAAAGAAGAGGAGCGAGGAGTAAGGAAATCCCTCCGTCTGTGTTCAGGTAGAGGATTGTATGTCTCACTGGAGAGGAAACAGTGCTGTTTTGGGATTACATCACAAGGATTATTGTAATACGGCCCAGATGGGCCCCTGTTGTAACCGATTAGGACGGGTTGATTTGAGGGCGGGGTAGTCTTTAGGGGGGTTAGGGTTAGGTGATGAATGGCATCACTTGCTCTGGAGACAAAGCACCAATCCTGATACACAGAAACTACAGACCAGCAAAACTGGATATAAAGTCATTAAAAAAATAGAGATACATAGGGACATTATAGCATATTTATATGACTTTATTTGTAGATTTTCACCATGCATGTAGAGCTGAAACAATTAAGATGCAGCTATTTTGATAACTGATTTATCGTTCAGCTTCTCCAATACGAGAATTGACTGCTTTTTTTGTTCTTACATGACCATAAACTGAATTATCTTTAGGTTTTGAACTGTTGATCTGAAAAAATAAGCAATTTGTAGACATAAACTTGGGCTCTGGGAATTTATAATGGAAATGTTGGCCTATTTTCTGAAATTTTCTGAATAAGTGACAAAATAGTCACATGAAGACAACAATCGTTGCAACCCCATAATGATTATTAAAATTGTTGCGGAGGAATTTTCCTTCGACTATCAACTAATTGTTTCAGCTTCACAGCAGTGAGATGTGAATTAGGAATATATAATTCTGGTAAGAAACACACACCTTTTTTTTTTTTTTTTGCTTGAAATGAATGTTTTTGTTTGTACATGGTTCTTGCCAAAACAATATTTGTATAATCATACAAAACAAAACTTGTTAAACTGCATCAGAGTAACAATTCTAACAAACGTGTCCACATATCAACCTTTAACCTGCTGCAGGTTCTTGCAATAACGTTTTATGCAGTTCAGCTGTGTGGCAAAATTTTATTTTATTTTTTATATATATATATATACAGTGTACAGTGTGTCCTAATTACTGAAGTTACATATTTTTTTTTTTTTTTAAATCACTTCTTATAAAAACGCATGTCCAAATCTGTCAGCTTTAGGCAACTGCATGGGCAAAAAACGGAGTCACTGTCATGTTTGAATGAAAGGCTGGAGGATTAGTTCACCAGTTCACAAGTCAGCCACCTTTGGTTACAGATTTATCAGTAAGCTTGTTGTTGAAATGCGGAAAGTTCAAAGTTGCATATTTTTGTATGCTGATGAGGAGGGAAGGGTGTTACTAAGTGTCCAATGTTACCTCAGAGGGAGTGAAAGATTTAAAGCAGCTTGAGAGAGCGAGAGAGAGGCCGGATTAACAGTAATCTAACAAATGGAGGAAATGCATGATGGGAAGAATCCAGACGTTTTATTGTGAGCGTGTTTGATTTTATATAACAAGTAATTAGGATCATGCTTTAGTACTTTGTTGCTCTGGGAAAGACTTAACCTCAAACTCTTAAAGGACTCCGCTACACAAAACTGTATCGCCACAAAGCTGCTACACGTGTATTTATACACACACAGCCCTCTCTGTTGACCAGTGAGGCCTAAATCTGGCTGGTTCCTACAGATTCTACTTGTTTACTTTGGGTTTCTGCCATTTTGTTGTCAATCATTGGTATTTATTCAGAGCTTACGCTGTTTGCTGAGGGTTTACTCCTGTTTTTCCATGGTTTTACATCATGTTGACACTGTTTTTCAATTAGGTTCTCTGTTGTTTTTATCCATTTGTGTGTGTGCAGGACCTAAACAAACGTCTGTCTCTGCCGGCCGACATCCGGATACCTGACAGTTACCTGGAGAAGCTGCAGCTGAGCAGCCCGTCCTTTGACCAGCCGCTGAGCCGACGCTCCCGCAGAGCATCACTGGTGAGACCAAGAGAGAAAAGGGGGGAAAGATATGGAGGGAGGGAGAGAGAGAGTGTGAGTGAGTGAGTGAGTGGAGAGAGGGCAAGAAAGAAAAGACAATGTGCTGGTAAAAAAGAGAAGGAAAATTAGAAAGTGGCAGTGAGTAGTGAAATGGATGATCAATACAAAATAAACATAATTCAATTTTCAAAGTTTAATGAACCCTCTGTACACTACCTGCTCAGCACCAAACAGCAGACAGACAAAGTTAGTGAGCGAGTTAGCTTAGCGTTTCAATTGCCTCTTTGGGCTGGGTGTCACAGCCGCTGCTGCTGTTCATGTTGACCATGTTGGTAAATCAGCGAGCCAGACTACAGGACAATGACTTGACTTCCTGTTCTCATACACCTGGCATAGATCTGTCCCTTTCACCTCATGCATTATCTTTGCCTCACGTCCCTATCAGTTGATAAACATTTATGTCTGTTTTGGGTTAATAAAGCGTATTAGATACCTTACAAATCAAGGTATTTCATAACAGTCCTGCTTGTTGATTTTTCAACACGGCCTGCAACGGTCTAATACACCCAAAAACTTGGACGGTTGACAAATGTATATCAGGGCTCCAGACTAACTTTTTTCACTAGGAGCACAGTGGCCCCCAACTGAAAATTTTAGGGGCGCAACCAGAAAAGTTAGGGGCACACACCGTAAATCAACATGCTAACCAAATATTCACATTTCTACTAATTTCCACTGCCGGAATTGAACATTCTTTAATGTTTCATGTAAAGCACTTTGAATTGCCTTGTTGCTGAAAGGTGCTGTAGAAATAAAGTTGCCTTGCCTTACAACCTCAGCCTGTCAGTCAGTCACCAGGGCATAGAAACCAATGTTGTCCCTGCTCGTCTCCAAGGAAGTGTAACGTCAACAGCACCGCGACCGCTTTCGGTTCGCCATTAATATTATATCGCAGCAAACGCTGTCTGCGTGAAGTTATGAAAAACTGTAACCACACTTGAAACCACTTTATTGGCATTTCCGTGACTCACTGTGACTTCAACAAAACTGCAGAGCCGACGTAGTTTGCACTGTCTGCAGCTCTGCGTGTGTGCGAGTGTGTGTGTTTGTGTCAGAGCTCTGCTCTCTGTCAATTTTCAGAGAGGACAGATAACCTCTCAGGTACCGAAATTTCAACGTTTAACGTGTAAAAAAAGGGGGCAAACTTACTGGTCGCTCATGTGCGACTGGATGTAAAATTCAGTCGCACACTCTCAAATTTTGGAGACTATTTGGTCGCAGTCTGGAGCCCTGTATATAATTTAATGGCGTATAATCGTCGTATGACCAATCATCACCTTATCTAACATTTTGCAGCTAAAATCTGAATCTGGAAGGTAGCTCATAGCGACAACAGTCAGATAAGTGTAGTGAAATAGAAACTACAATATTTCCCCTGTGAAATGCGGATAACTCCAAACTGTGCTTAATGTAAATGTACAGTACTTGCTGCCCACGTATGAGAGCGAGAAGTTCTGATTTGAAAATCAACAGTGGAGGAGAATGGGGTGGAAATATAGAGGAATAGAAACAGAAAGGCCGTCAGGGAGGGGCTGCGGAACATAAAGACAGCTGTGAGAGTTATGTTTTATTTAAAGGCATCTAGAAACAGAAGTGAGAGAGTGAAAGCTCACACCTTGCCCCGTCTTATCTCATCCTCTCAGCCTGTTGTCGTGTGTTAACATCCCAGCATTCACTTTGTCAGCAGCCTCAATAATTGGCTTGTGGTTTTACTTTGAATGTGCATCTGTCAAAAGCCAAACAGAGGAAATGTATGAACACTGTGCCTCACCCAGTCCAATGCATTTGCATACAGGCTTCCCTGCAGAGTTGTTTAGAAAGCACTGAATGGCTTTGTTCAATATGTGTTCCACCCAGACCTCTCAGCTCATCTGGCTCTGGTCTTCATGGTGTACGGTTTAAAGTCTGGTTAAGCTGCCTATTTATTTTTACGCCCCTAGTTGCAGGAAAAAAAGCTTTCCTGAGGACTCCAGATGACCTCAGACTCTCACTTCTGTCAAAATCTGTTATAATTTCCCACAGCCAACATTTAGATAGCTTGATTTATTTGAGCAATGGTCTAAAACAAATATATTCAGCTTACTAAATAGCATCCAATCATCTATTGGTGAAGCTGGAATCAGCAAAACGTTGCCATTTATACTTATACAATACAATTACAAATACAATACTATACAAAAGATAGTTACCAAAGATCTTTCTGTCGATTGACTAATTGATTAATTGACTAATGTTGGAGCTCTAAAGCCCATTACAGTTTTCCATCGTGTATTAAACATGCTTTATAAATAAAGTTTGCCTTCCCTTCCCTATAAACAAACACATTGTAAAAGCCAAAAGCCAACAGTCCTCTGTCACAAGAGATTAGCGTTGATGGTGTGACCTCCTTACATCCCTCCTCTGTTGCTGCGAGGCCGTCATAAGGATTTGCCGTAGTGTCTGTAAGCTTGTCAATGCTAATAAAGACGCTACTCTCATTAATGCGGTTTGTCCCTTTCTCTCCTCCAGTCAGAAATTGGATTTGGGAAGCTGGAGACCTACGTCAAACTGGACAAACTGGGAGAGGTACGTGACTCTGTGTGTGTGTTTACCTTGACTTCTTCACAGGTGCTGATGTTCTCATAGAGATATAACACATTCAGACACAGTTCTAGAGTTTACTTTTAACCCCTGACAGCCTGACTCCCCTCTTTCCTTGTCGTCCTGTCCTCCAGGGCACGTACGCTACAGTCTTCAAGGGGAGGAGTAAGCTGACCGACAACCTGGTGGCGCTGAAGGAGATCAGGCTGGAGCACGAAGAGGGGGCGCCATGCACAGCTATCAGAGAAGGTATTAAAGGTTCAGTGTTGCACCAGGAATCTCATACATTACCCACAGTTAGTCCAGTTTTTAAATGATAAGTTCACCAGGATAAGTTCACTCTTTTTCCGGGAATCCTGTGATTTCTCGCCAACAGGAGTTTGATTATAAAAACAGAACCCTAGATAATTAATCATTAACCTTTTATTGTCATTTTCTGATGGTATTCTTTCATATTTATTACTGTATTTATTTACTCTTTAAAAACAATTATGTTAACCCAACCATACATAGTCATTTAATCCACTGTTTTGTTTTTTAGGATATTCTCTCAAGAGTCTCGTTATGAGTGTTGACCATTGAAATAGTACTGGTCTGAAGTTATGACTGCGTGTGCGTGTTTTAGTAGTTTGGGGGAACATTCTTCTTGGTGGTAGTTGTAATGTTGGGATGATCGTATAAAGGCAAACACTTGATGTGTCCTAATGTTTTAAAATGTTATGGTTGTTGTACAGTGAATATGAACTGTCTTGTTCTGTTTTTATACTACAGGGTTCATTTTCTTAACAGAGATTTTATTCTCTGTTTTCTCTCCAGATGTAATGGGCAGAAAACAGAGAATATATCTATCTATCTATCTATCTATCTATCTATCTATCTATCTATCTATCTATCTATCTATCTATATATGTATATATATATGTATATATATGTGTGTGTGTATATATATATATATATATATATATATATATAATATATATAACATTTTATACAAAATGTTATTATATATATATATATATATATATATATACATTTTATACAAAATGTTATTATATATATATATATATATATATATATATAAAAACACACACAGCTGAACTGCATAAAAAGTTATTGCAAGAACCTGCAGCAGGTTAAAGGTTGATCCAGTTTTACTGCTAGAACTACAATTTCAGGTTGAACTGTTATCTGCGACAGTTACATGGAAGCGTTTTATGAGGTTGTGACAAGGTGTCTTTGTTTTAACACATAAATGCACACTTACACACAAAGAAATCCACACATGTCCCATGTCACTAGTTCTGTTTGGGACAGTTAATAAAACATGTGAACTCTGGTGTTTTTACTGTAAATAACTTCACGAAGAGGGAGTGAAACTACAGGTTGCCCTCCTCCCGGAGAAATGCATTGTCGTTACTTGGAGTGAGAATTTAAGACCAACTACAGGAAAGAAGTTATACGGATAAGGAGAGCTATGTTTGTATTTTGTGCCTTCTGTGTCCTTGTGTTTTGCTTTTCTTTGAATACGGTATTTTATCTTTTTGTTTGGATTTGTGGATTATTTAAATCTTTGAGGCTTTCTTTATAAGTCTGAGACATTTGTGTATGACCTAAGGCTTTCTAAAAAAAAAAACTCCCTTGGCTTAATCAATGTAAACCCAGAGACGACAGAGTCAGATATAGAGCAAAGTAAATGTTACGGTTCAGATTAAAGAAAATCAGTGTAATCACATGCTCCCTGTTACAGTTGTCTTCTCTTTCTTTCCCCGTAGTGTCGCTACTGAAGGACCTGAAACACGCCAACATTGTGACGCTGCACGATATCATCCACACAGACAAGTCGCTCACACTGGTCTTCGAATACCTGGTGAGACCAATCAATCCTCGGCCCTCACTTCCTGCATGACTCACATGTTTTCTGTGCACGGACGCTAAAATTAATATATTTTACATCATTATTATTCATGACCCTCTGCAGAGTTGAGGAAGATAATACAGGGGCACAACTGTTGCTGTGCCTGTAGCCTTTCTGCTCTTCTAACGCCCTCCCTCTGTCTCTCGTCTAGGACAAAGACCTCAAGCAGTACATGGACGACTGCGGGAACATCCTGAGCATGCAGAATGTCAAGGTGAGCCTCTGCAGGCTGCCTGCTGGCCTGGCCAACTTCATCAACTGCCATGACACAGTGGTTGCTGGTGTCAATACAAGTTGCACTATTAGTGTGCCCCCTGGTGGTGGAGCTTAGGCAGTGGAGGGAATTTGTTGTCTTAACCTCACTTTACCACAAATATCTATTTTGTTTGTGTGAATTTAGTTGAAATTTGGTTTAATGTTGCTTTAAATAAGAAAAATACTTAAACTGCATAGTAAAAATCAAGTTGGGCTGTTTGGAAGGAGCAGGTACATATTATGTTTTCATAAGCATCAGTCCAGAATTCATTGATTCTATTTAGGGGTTTGGATGAATTGTGTGTAATGTAGTAACATTTATTCAGCACCATTATTTTAAACTGATTTTACCGATATGACGATAGTTGCTAATCTAAAACATCTCTTTCCCCAGATCTTTCTGTTCCAGATCCTGCGAGGCTTGGCGTACTGTCACAAACGGAAAGTTCTCCACAGAGACCTAAAGCCCCAAAATCTGCTCATCAACGACAGAGGGGAACTCAAACTGGCTGATTTTGGTAAAAACTAGAAAGAGTACTTACATCAATTAATAATCTCATTACGATTATTGTGTGTCATGAATTGTCTACCATTTGGATCAAAAGTGAAAAGCTGCATTCATCTATATTTTACATTTTACAAATACTGTGTTATACAATTGAGCCATATTTAAAAACCTATTAATGAATATTTGGCATTTTAGAATTAAGCCCTTCATATAAAGTTTTGACTAAATGTGCCCTTTGGACCTGTTTTTATTTGTCATATTTCTGCTCCACAGGCCTGGCGAGGGCTAAATCTGTGCCCACTAAAACATACTCTAACGAGGTAGTAACACTTTGGTATCGGCCTCCCGACGTGCTGCTGGGCTCCTCGGAGTACTCCACGCAGATAGACATGTGGTGAGTGGGGCTCCTCGGGGATGACTGCAACGGTTATAAAACACGTATTAGACCCCTAGCAACTCTCTCGTGTGAAGGTGCAGAAGCAAATATAATCCTCAAGAAGAAAGAATTAAAAAATGTTTTGTCTTTCTTTATTTGAAGTCTCTTGCAACCTCAGTGATTTGTGGAATGAGCGCGGCTGTTTGGAGCGTCTATCATTGAGTTTTTTATTGTTGAGGAATTTAGGAAGTGCAGCAGCAGACAGGTGTCCTAATCTACAGTAAATGAGGATTATGAATTTAAGCATGAATGGTTTCCCTTATACTTCAAGCGGCCCTGCTGCTTTCTTAAATTAATTCCTGCCTCTTCCTTTGATATTTCATTAATTGGACAGATTGAAACCGGCCAGGTAATGTACGATTTAGGGAGTTTGATCGTAAAAGTTAGTGGTAGTATAAATACAGATGTTAATTTGAATTGGTGTTTCAGCTTCAGTTAGACATCTGTTCATGACCTAATCAGTCGTGTCTGTGTGTTCCTGTCAGGGGTGTGGGCTGTATATTCTACGAGATGGCTGCCGGCAGGCCCCTGTTCCCGGGCTCCACGGTGGAGGACGAGCTGCACCTCATCTTCAGGCTGCTAGGTCAGTGCTGCCCCCTGCAGACAGCGGAGCCCTCAAACTTTTAATATGAGCCTTTAATCGCATTAACCCTGGCATGTAGCCCCTGTGGCAGCGTGAAAAGCCCCTCCAGCTGCCACGGTAACGCCTAACTAACATGGTCGATTGAATGTCCCTCCACAGGCACTCCCACGGAAGACAGCTGGCCTGGAATATCCTCTATGGACGAGTTCAAGTCCTACAAGTTCCCCAAGTACAAGGTCCAGCCGCTCATTAACCACGCACCCAGGTAAGACCGGGAAACTTATATCCTGAACATTTTTTTCTTCTACTTAATATTGTGTTTTTATTTCATGAGATATAGTGTGGTGCAGCTTATCAAATGAGGTTATTTCAGATATTTACATGGAAATTCTACACCTTTACAGTTTCTAAACACCCCCCTCACCTCCTCTTGTTAGCCCTCTAATCATTGGAGATGGAAATGAGCAGATGTTTCTAATCCGACCCAGGTATAAGAGAAGTTACTGTATGTAGAGCTTTTTAGACTTTAGAGAGTTAGACATTAGTAGTATTGGTTTGTTTAGTTAGGAGTGTGTGCTCTTTGCCACTTCCTGTAAGGAAATCCTGTGGAATAGTTTACTGTGTTTCCTTCCTTACACTCGCCAGCATCTGTGAGTCACCCCACCTCTACTGACCTCCCTCTCTCCTGCCCCCCCCCGTAGGTTGGACACTGATGGCATTGACCTGCTGATGTCATTCCTAAAAGTGAGTATCACTATATCTGCCAGGCGTGACTGGGATGTTAAAAGCAGTGTTGACATATTTTGCAGCTATGTTAGGACCGTATCTTTAGAGAGAAGCGCATCAAGGCGCAATCGCACATTGCTGACTCCCATTTTTTTTGTCGTTCCTAAATGACTGCATGTTTCTTTGACTGCCCCGAATTTCAGTACGAGTCGAAAAAGAGGATCTCTGCTGATGAAGCAATGAGACAGCCGTACTTCAGGAGCCTGGGGCCACGTGTGCACACACTGCCAGAGAGTGAGTAATGAAATGGCAACGCAGTAATGCAGACTTGGCATGCGCCGCTAGGTACAAGTTGAAGGATATTGCAGTGTACAGTGAGGATCAGTTACAGCCTCATAACAAAGACGCTATTCTCCTGGCAAGATGTGATTTCTGTTGCACTGCTGACTCTTTTTGTCTGGCAGGCATATCCATATTCACACTGAAGGAGGTCCAGTTGCAAAGAGATCCCGGCTACCGGAACTCATCATACCCTGAGTCAGGTGAGGAATGACGCACACATGAATACTTTGATTGCTTGTATTTTTACTGGAATCCAGAGGTTGTCAAACCGTGAGGTGCGCCACCCCAGGGGGCCCGGGAGAGTTGAAGGGGAGACTTGAGGCAAAAATACTGCATGAGGTGAAAGGGACAGCTGCATGCTAGTGTTCTAAAAACAACAGGAAGTTAGTTACTGTAGTTGGCAGTTGGCAGTGGATCTGACACAGCTCGTGGAGCCAGTTACGGTAATTCAACCACATTGCCAACAAATGTGCGTTTTATTTTCCTTCTGAGAATTAACTCGACACACAGACATGATGCACACATTTTTAGAGTGTGACTTACACTTGCTGAGGATTTCATTATCGCTGATGTCCATCGCAAACGACCATCTTTAAATTTGCCTTGACATAACAGAAAAAAGATGTTCGTCTGCAGAACTTGCCTGGGAATCATCACATTTTTAAATTGTCTTCAGTATCAAAGTTATCCAGGAATGGTTGTCTGTACATCCATGTGCGCAATGCAAAGCTGCTAATAGCTAATTTGGCACACTTTTAATGGCACCTACTGTATTTGCCAAAATGTGAACACATATAGGCTCAGATTGTAAAAAATGGGGCTCAGATTGTAGCCCAAAACGTAACTCCTTGAATCCATGGCAAAAGGTACCTTGTTTACAACCCACAAAGCATTATGGAAGTAGTTGTTCTTAGAGCCAGATTATCCGCCTATTTCGATGTTTTCTCTGGGGTGGGGGCTTACAGTGTCTGACTTCGACATCCCCTGCTGTAAATACAGTGCCTTGCGAAAGTATTCGGCCCCCTTGAACTTTTCGACCTTTTGCCACATTTCAGGCCTCAAACATAAAGATATAAAACTGTAATTTTTTGTGAAGAATCCACAACAAGTGGGACAAAATCATGAAGTGGAACGAAATTTATTGGATATTTCAAACCTTTTAAACAAATAAAAAACTGAAATATTGGGCGTGCAAAATTATTCAGCCCCCTTAAGTTAATACTTTGTAGCGCCACCCTTTTGCCGATTACAGCTGTAAAGTTCGCGGGGTATGTCTCTATCAGTTTTGCACATCGAGACTGACATTTTTGCCCATTCCTCCTTGCAAAACAGCTCGAGCTCAGTGAGGTTGGATGGAGAGCGTTTGTGAACAGCAGTTTTCAGTTCTTTCCACAGATTCTCGATTGGATTCAGGTCTGGACTTTGACTTGGCCATTCTAACACCTGGATATGTTTATTTGTGAACCATTCCATTGTAGATTTTGCTTTATGTTTTGGATCATTGTCTTGTTGGAAGACAAATCTCCATCCCAGTCTCAGGTCTTTTGCAGACTCCATCAGGTTTTCTTCCAGAATGGTCCTGTATTTGGCTCCATCCATCTTCCCATCAATTTTAACCATCTTCCCTGTCCCTGCTGAAGAAAAAGCAGGCCCAAACCATGATGCTGCCACCACCATGTTTGACAGTGGGGATGGTGTGTTCAGGGTGATGAGCTGTGTTGCT